>NC_042493.1:125738109-125744987 GCF_005508785.2 Acyrthosiphon pisum
ACATACTTATTTAGATTTTATGCGTTTTACGAAATATCGCGGAAACAGTGTAATCGCTACCACTACCATCCTCCACCGTATAAAGTGGCAGCTTCTCACCAACCAGCATTTATAATTTTGTACATTGCTACACTCTACAGTATAGTTTTCTTGCACTCGCCGATGAGTTTACTCGTATGAGTTGTAAGCGTTTATTTCCTGTTTTAGTATTTTCATGTGAGGTATAGGTAGGTTACTACTGTACACATTATTCATATTTTATTTTAACAATGCCGAAAGAAAAACAAACAGTTGCGGGCCGTTTGCAAAATTTTGTGGAGGAATTTGAATTTTTTAAATTTATGGATTAATTTTTATTATTTTAAAACTTTTTCATGATTTTTTTACATAATTCATATTTTGAGTGCATAATTTAAAAATGTTAGAGCATATAAATGCATATTTTCGAACTTTTCAGTGCATATTTTAATGCATATTTTGACAATTTTTAGTGCATGAATGCATGCTTATTTATGCATTTTTTAGTGCATGAAGTAACGAGCCCTGCTTATTACCAAGGCGAGCATCGATATCACTGATTTTTCGTCATCTTGATGACTTGGTTTCAATAATTTAAATCCCATTGAAGTAATATACTTACATTAGGCACATCAAGAGGACGCTACACAGATATTTGTCATCTCCATATTAGGTACTAGTGTGTAACATTGCAAATTACCTACACGAAACACAGATAACATTCTTTCCATCAAGTTTCATAATTGGACGGTCCACTCTAATTTTTAAACTAACGGAGCTAAACATGATCAGCTGAGCGTAAATTTGGTATGCTACGCACTTGCAAGACGGAGATAAAAATGCCCGCAGGACAACTCCCCCTAGCTTTCGTGATAGTTAAAATAATTATATCCAAATGTAAATTTCTATGTTTTTAAAATATTGTGAATTTTATCCTATTTCGAATTATAGTTATATTTATAGGTATAACTATCCCACCAACAACTGTTGCAGTATAGAGAAGACATTCAGCACATTGCGTGTTGTTAAAACCTGGTTTCGTTCAACAATGTGTGAGAACCGAGTTAATCTAAGAAGAAGTAAGTAAAGTTGAGCTAAAAAATATTAATATTTTTTTTTTATATAACTTAGTCAAGTTAAAAATGATTGGATAAAAAAATTAACCTGGTTAAAATTAATTTAACTCAAAATGTAATAATCAGGGCTAGGATTTATATGCAATAAAAAATTGTAAAATATGCATTTTATATAACAAAATATGCAAAAATATGAATTTAATTTTTATAAAATAAACACTAAAATATAGTTGCAAAAAAAATATTTATTTATTAAAATACATCAATGATAGGCTGTTTGTCTTAAAATAATATAATTTAGAAAGAAAATAAAATAAAAAATTTAGAAATAAAATGTATAATTCACATTAACTACGTTCGTGTTACATGAAATAAAATTTATATTTGACAAAAAAACCAAGTTTTACGAAATATACTATAAAACATGCATTTTTTATATTCTTAAAATCAAAATATGCAATAATATTAATTTTATTCAATATATGCAATAATATGCATTTTATCAAATATATGCAAAAACATGCAAAATAAAAATACCACCATTTATCTTATCATGAGGTGATTCGTGGACATTACTGACAAAATCAATAATCAGAAGTAGCAAAAAAAACATGCTGTTGCATATAAATCCTAGCCCTGGTAATAAGAATCAACTACAGTGGTACCTAATATACAGAGTGTAACAGATAGAACGGACTTTTGGAATAACTTTCGTTCTAATCAATATTAATTTTTTTTTTATATATATAATTTATAGTCACTAGTGCTACACATATATTATACAAAAATTTATTTTTGTTTTTTAAGACTGAAAATAAAAAATTTAAATTGCATTTTTTGGATGCGTATTCAAAATGGCCAATTTGTGAATTTGATTATAAGAACAATTTTTATGGTAAAAACATTTATCTAAGTCAAGTTGTTTACTTTTTAGAATTTTTTTAAATATCAATATATTTTTGATTAAATTAATTTTGAACGTAAAAACTTTTTTTAAAATATTTTTTTTGGGAATTTGCTGACATGAGTATATTTCTTAAATTATTTACTAATCATATAATTTTAACAATTTTTTTTCACACATTTAAGTAGCATCATTTTTTTTTCGTCAGGTCTTCCGTTACACTCTGTATGTCTATTACGATAAAAAACTCCTTTAACATTATGAATTTTGAAACAAAATATTTACTCTTCAGTCTTGACGAGAACGCTTTTATTTCATTTAATGCTTGATATTTCCAAGTCCGCTTTTCCTTAAATTTTGTTAAAGCGTTTTAGTGGTAGAAAATATAAACCAAAAGTATAAAAGTAAAAATATTTATCTTTAACTCAATTTATTTTATTTCTAACATATTGTCATGTGTTTTAAAAAATAACAAAATATCAATATTTTAATGAAAAAAGTTAATGATAATTTTTATCTCATTTCTATAACTTGTTGTGACATTATTTGTAGGCTAGACATATTTAATTAATTTAAATATTTGAAGTAATAGATACTTATATTAATTATATGAGTAGCAGGTAACAGCAGTTCAAGTATTATAGCCAATACTATAATTGAAACTATAATTGACGAATAAAATATGTTAATTATTAGTATTATAACGTTTTTTTTTTTCGTCCTATTGACGAATCTTTATAAACGACTTATGTATAATAATAATAGTTATCGAGTACGATTCCCAGTGCTTCACGGAATTGTCGAAAATTTGCTTAAATCCTGATCGGTTTTCATTAATAAATGTTCCAAATCCATTAATCGTATCAGGTGGTATCATTACTATACAGTAAATTTCACTGAAACAAAAAAATATATTAATATAACTCATGAAATTAAATTCAAATGTTTTTAATTAATCTATTACTGTTTAATTTTAAAATTCTTTTCATAAATCATAAAATTTAAAAATAAAACTTTTTTTGTTTAATTACCTCAAATAATAATATAAAGCAAACAACCTCCCCAATGAAATAACCATTTTCTGGATACCAGGTCACAGCAACATAGAAGGTAATGAAAAAGTAGATTGTCTACCAAAGGAAGCAGCCAATAGTACTAACTTAGAAATAAGTGAGAAATATTGTACTTATGAAGACACACTAAGATGTATCAACACCGCTATCGAAGAAAAATGGTCACTCAAATGGAGAAGAAAAGAAACCAAACTCAGCGAAATAAAACGTACAACTGACCGCTGGAAAAACAAATCAAATCTCAACAGGAAAGAAGAAGTAATATTAACACGTCTAAGAATAGGTCACACTCGCTACACACTGCACGGTTACCTAATGAGCAGAGAAGATCAACCCACATGCGCAACATGTGGAGTTCATTTGACCATCAAACATATACTCGTCGAATGCAGACAAACAGAGGCTGCAAGGACCAAATACAGCATACCAGAATTTCTATATCAATCACTAGGACCAAACGAATCTGCCATCAAACAGACACTAAATCTCATAAAGGAACTTGAAATTGAAAATTTATTGTAAACAAGTGATTATATAACATGTAAAAACTAATCTGTGTAAAAACTATATGAAAATCAATTTTATATAAAATAAATATAAACAATGTCAGCCAATGGCCACCGCTGCCGAGGCTTATTCTAATAAAAAAAAAAAAAAAAAATAATATAAAGAGGTATATTATACGTCATGTAGTACAAAAAATTTCAAAAAAATAAGTGTATGTATATTGCATAGCATTTACATAGCATTTATGTATTTACGGTTGTGGCTGTGTAGACCGCCTGAAATGTCTGAGAACATGTTTAAAAGGTGTTTTATGTATGTATACTCAAAAGTCACTTTTTAACCAAAATGGTTTTAGAACTCAAAGATGCATCTTTTAAGCTAACATTTAGTATAATTTAGTATAATCATATAGTCATTATCGACGATTTTTTTAAAAGTAAAAGATTCTAAATCGCCAAAAATTAAATTATAAACACAATTTAATAAAATTGAAAACGCTCGGTTTAATGGAACCAAATTATTAACAATACGTTAGTATGAAAAGGTTCTTATTGAATTAATCACTACCAAAAGTACCTAATAATTATTACATGTTTGTCCACACAATTTTACGATCGAGATACAGAGTTCGATGTTTCATAGATCATAAATTATTAGGTACCTACATTGTTTCGTGTTTTAGAAGCAATGAGAAGGCATTATTCTGAAAAGGATTCAACTAACAATAATAAAAATAATAAATATGAATGAAAAGGTTCCAATATTGTAGAACCTTTTCATACTAAACATTTTAAAATTTGTATTTTATTAATTTGTATACCAACCAATACAACAAATTATTATTATAATGTTGTGAATTAAACTAGGTACACAAGTTGCCGCATGCTTTTAAACTTTAATTTTCAAAAAATGTTGTTCAAGGAGTAAAATATTTTAACTCGAACCTTAAAATTGCTCTCCTGGACAATTTCATAAAAACGATTTAGAACTTTTTCATTCTAGGCCAACTATTACTTATTATTTATTGCAATTCAAAAATAATAATGGTGAGGCCTCGACACTTTTGCGTAGGTATATTATTAAATTTGACTATAAGTACACAATTAAATTTAAAAATTATTGTATTAATTTTAAGCCAACTGTTGCCTATTTATTACTACTAATTTAATACCATTTTAGTAAACCTTGCTAAAATTAAAAATAATCATTCAGTCATGTTTCAGATTGCTGTTTGTTAATCATTATATTATTTTCTATATAATTAAAATCGAATAAATTATTAATTTTATATTTCGTTAATAACCGTTGATTTCATAATTTATTAATAGGTATTAACTATTCATATTAACAAAATTATTATTTAAAATTAAAACGTTTTTATTGATTTATCTGTATTTTAACTCATCGCCGCCCGCCGCGTAACGATTACCTAACGAAGAATAAACCATAAATGTACATTAGTTATGAGGTATATATATCTATCTAGTATCTATACCTATTCTCATTTCATGTCCGTCAGCTGCAGTGCCCAAGACACGTATATAATATAGTTATCGACGTACCGATATAGCGTGAAACTGGTTCCGACACCTCTTCATTCGTCAACTCGTCTTCGCACATGGTTTATTAAACAGTGCAGCGATTTCTTCGATCGTAAATACATATATATATATTAAATCGTATAGGTACATAGCCAAGCTGCAGCGGCCGATGTGTATGAATTATAATGGTCATCGAAAAATCAAAATAACATATACCTATAGGTAAAACAGAGGCGGTGGCCCCGTCCGGATCGCGCGCGGAACGTTACTTATATTGAGTTATATATATATATATAATACGTATATGTATAATATAGGAAAATGTATACAGACCGAGACCGTATAGGTCTGTACAGTTGACGAGTCTGCACAGCAATAACCTTATACTATATATACAATATCGCCATTCACCTGGTCGCCGTGAACGAAAATCGTGAACAGATGTGTATACAGCCTATAGAACGTTTTGCGAAAGTCTGTAAATAATTTTAGCAACAATATCGGTCTAGTATAATATGTGCTAAAAAACACCACTAGAAACTCCTGATTATTACATATGTGACTGCATGTGAGTAGGACGTAGGGACACATACTATATTCCATATGCATATTATATTATATTATATAGTATTTGGGTATAATATAATATAGTATATTGTTTAATTGAGTATTATCAACAAACGTTATTGAAAAACTACGTAATTTACATTTATAATAGTTTTGCATTAACCACCAAAAAAAAAAAAAATAGGTTTAACAATTTAAGTAATTGAAGAAAAAATAGAAAATTAGAAATTTCCCAATAACTATTTTAATGCCTAAGATTTATATTTATTATAGCCATAAATAACTAATTCTGTTTGGATCATTGGCGACCTGATGCTTGTTTTGATTCTTTTCATATATGAACTCGCATAATATGGTGCATCAATTATATGTATTATAATATAATTATTAATTATTTTAGGCATTAAGACATTGAACCCATGGCATTTTTTTTATGCAATGATATGGACTTTAACCAGGAGGGGCTAAAAAGTAAAAACGTATATAGGGCCAAGTCTAAGTCCCTCTAACCCTCCCTCTATATTTACGTCAGTGCATTTAATCTTTATATATTAAACTGATGCCTATCATAGTATCATACATTAATTTATAACCTTCAAACCAAAATTATAGCTTAATAAATATAATATGGTAAAATAGACATTTTTTCCTCTTAAAGTATTGAAAATTGTATTGGCTGAAAATTAAAATTATCATTTATCACGATTTATCAACGAATAAAAAATAAAAACATAATATTATTATATACATTGTAAATAAACGCGTTTACTTATTACGTGGGTACTATAACTATTCTTTATTTGTTAAATGAGGTAAATACACTTAGAAAAAACAACATTTGGTGCGTTGGTCACTCTAAAATAAATATTTGTCAAGTATATATATATATCTTTAGGCACATATAAGGTAAAACTTTTGAAATATTTAAATAGGTAGCCTTACAATTGTTGACTTTATGAAAGAACATAATTACTAATGAACAACATGTCCCTACTTCATAATGTATATGTGTAAATTATATATCGGATGATTCTTTTATCATTGAACACTCATTATTTCAAAAAGAATTTGGGGCGAGTAAAAAGCTAATCTACCTGATATCTCGGGCGCTGGGCCCGGAAAATCTGATAGGGTCCTTAATGGGCAGATTTCGACATCTCTTTGATGAATCGATGGGCGCGCGCGGATACCA
>NC_042493.1:125745037-125766757 GCF_005508785.2 Acyrthosiphon pisum
AATTTCCGATTTTCATGTATCAAAATACTAAGAAAATTATTCTGCTTTGTAATATAAAATTAAAACCCCAATGTCGTCTTTCAAAAAAGTAAAAAACTTAAAAAATTATAAGGATAAAAAATATTTAAAAATATAACTTTTTAGAAAAATGTTGTTTTATAAGCGACTTGAAACTATGTAGAAAAAAATTTACACTTTTCGAAATAATGAGTGTTAAATGATAAAAGAATCACCGGGTATAATACTCGTTGATTATATTTAATTTTCACCTCATAAATTACATTAAAGAAACATTAAAAACCAGGAAGTTGGCATGTCTTTTCTTACTTGTTGAAAAGAAAAGTGATGAATTACATCATTATCATATATATATATATTTGTTTTGAATAGTTCAATAAGTACACTAAATACAATGCTTAGTATATTGGTATTAATACCGATTTGTATTTTGTTTAATTTTGGTATTTCACATATCCTGTTATGATTTGAATTGTTATGTTTTAAAATTATTTATCGTATTTGATATTGCTTAATATACCTAGACATAGCCTAAATATTACAGTCAACTTATAATATTTTTTAAAGTTATTGTACCGATATTGTATAGTTTTGATTTGTTAGTTAATTATTGTATACGTTGGTGTATAACCATGCAGATACTGTTTGATATTTTTCATTAAGTATAGGTAGGTACTAGTTGTAGTTTGGTGTAGGTCTTATATTTTTTATAACATCACCTATATAGTATAACTATATAATCATTGTTTACTATCAAATCCTAAGTCCTAACGCATTTTCAAATGCATTATTGATTGGTTGATTTAATTTGAACTATGCAACATTTCATCAGAAGATGACAGTTTGTCTGACGATGTACGAAACATAGACTACACGAGTGACAGCGAATACAATTTGATAACTTACCTAATATCTTTAATTATAAAATTTTAACTTTAATACTTGTGAATTTTTTTATATAAAAATGTAAATAATTTGTGTTGATATTCTAGTGTTATTATTATTATTAATTTTTTTTTATTGGCCTAAAAAAATTAAAATAGTAAGCAACTGAATAATTAATAATATTTATTTTTGCTTTTAAGCTACATGTTGTTATGCACATAATAAACTAAATAAAATATTAAACTTTAAATATTAATATATTTTGCTTAACAATGGATGGTTCTAAAGAACTTTCTTCAGAGACTATGTTGTTAAATTCAGTTAGTGATGATGCATTCAATGATATAATTTATGAATCAGAAGAACAGCAAAAAAGTGTTTATGGTAGTGATCGCATAATTGTAGACAACTATGGATGCATAAAAGTAACTGTTTATTTCAAAAACTTAGTTCAGTATTAAACATTGTTCTATAAAGGATGATAATGGACAAAATGTCAGAGTGACAAAATATACTTTAATGAATGAACAAAAAGTTGTTATTGAAATCATTAATTATGGTGCTACCGTTATTTCCTGCTGGGTACCAAATTCACTGGGTGAACTAGAAGATGTCTTACTTGGTTTTGACTCAATTGAAGGTCATTAGTAATATAATATGTGAAACTTAGACATCATTATGACGTATTTATTTCAATGTGTATATCAGACTATAGGTTACAAAACACACACTCTATCGGTAGTACATTAGGCAGAGTAACAGATTATATTAGTAATGGTCATCTCGAAAACGACAATGGTGAAATATATGAACTAATCAAAAATCGTGATGGTCATCACTTCAATGGTGGTGAAAAAGGATTTGATAAGGTCATGTGGGATGGGTATGTGGCAGATGATGAACTGGTTTTAACTTATTCGAGTAAAGATGGTGAAGAAGGCTATCCAGGAACATTTCAAGCTCGTACAACATTTCGTTTGACTTGCAAAAATGAATTGGTTGTAAACTATATTGGTATGACATCAAAATCAACTCCAGTAAATATGGCCTCAAATATGTTCTTCAATTTAGCTGGACAAGTAAGAACGATGCAGAACTAAACATTATTCCTGGTTTAATATTATTTTATGCCTGGAACTAACATATTATAGAACACCGGAGAGTCTGAACTCATGAATCATTCAATTATGGTCAATGCAGATGAATACGTGGCAATAAAAGTACCAGGGCGAAGACCTGTTGGTTTGATTAAGAATGTGCATAACACGTGTCTTGACTTGCGTGTTCCAAGATTATTAAAAAAGGCTTTTCCTCTTGTTCCTGATTCTGGATACAATCATACATTCAAATTGTTCAAAGGAAAAGACCGAAAAGCATTTAATTTAGCAGCCAGGTAAAAATAAATTATAATTGTATCGCTCAAAATACTTGTTTGCAGTGTAAAACATTATTTTATTCAGCTTAGTGCATAAACAAAGTGGTCGCACGTTGGATATTTACACGGATATGCCTTGTATCTATGTAAATACTGCTCAAGATTTTCCAAATTATGGTAAATCATTATTCAAAGAAGAGGGTCTGACGGTAAGCAATATAGAAACACCGTTAGCAAAATTTGATAAATATGAAAATGAACAAGAAAGTTTTATCTCTGAAGAATATAACTTTACGAGTGACGCAGAACTGGTAGAAGAAGAACACAATTTAGATCATGACATCAAACATTCTCCAACCCACGTTAACCATGTCCAGGAAATCAAGCCCATCAAAGGAAAATTAAATACTATGTATAAGAAGCATTCTGGAATTTGCATACGTCCACAACTATTTCCAGATGCTGTTACGCATGTAATTTTTTTGATTGTTGTTAATTTATACATAAACAAAATTAACTTTAATACTTGGATATGTTCTAGAAAAACTTCAACAGTATTATTCTTAAACCATCAAATATATATAGCCAGCAAGTAATTTATAAATTTGGAGTTATTGCTTCAACTGATTAAGATGTATGTCAAAAAATAATATAGTTTACCGAATTGAAAATAACTCATAATTTATTATGACTTCAGAATAAACAAATTAACAAATCAACAATGACTATATAAGAAGTAACCAAGTGTTTATGAATAATAAAAATTAATGTATGTTTATATGTGCCTTTAAAGTTGGAAACTACTGAACCAATTGGCTTATTTTACACACAATATATTCCTAGCGACTATGGGAGTGTTCATAGTATCGTTTTTCAACTCCTATAGGTTTCCATTGGGTGGCTCAGTCTCACACATGAATTTTGTTTTGGCTTACGAAAATCGATTTTTTTAAATTTATATACTTATAGGGTTACCATTGATAACAGAAATAAAAGACTTTTATATCATTTTTTATGTGTATGTAAATTAATATTTGTTAGTCCTATATAACATTTATTATTACTCAATAACATCAATTATCAGCTAACTGTAATTAACATCAAAGAAATTAACATCATAATATAGTCAAATTTTATTTTTTTATAAATATAAACTATAAAATAGTATTTGAAAACAATGTGAAAGTATCCTCTACTTTATAATAAATAATTTGATTAGAAATGTGTACAAACTTTAAAATTGATACAAGCATACTTTGAGTCTTAATTGATCTTTAAATATCAGTTTAAAAAATTTAAATTATGATTTTAATAAGGTTTTAAAAATTTGTAAAAACTATTTGGAAAGTAGTTTAATTGTGCTTTGAGCAATAAACCTTAGTTAAAAATCTAAATGTGACCATTTCTTCATACAACCAAACTTATGTTGTTAGTAAAAACAATTACTCCTATTATAACATGTGTAAGTTTTTTTTCTTCATAATATTTTGCCTGAAAAACAGTAATAACAAAATATAATCTTAGTACCTATATGATACATGATAACGAACGGAATCATTAACAACAACTAAAATAATTATTCATAGTTGTTTGTATATTATGAATTTATACGGGCTCTTCTCAAAAAGACAATAACCTAGTGTTACCAGGTTGAAGGCTCAGAGAATTACCTATACCTATTAGCTGAATACGTACAGTGCCAAAACGTTTCCATAAATACCAACTGTAATATATAATATTGTGTAATAATTTAATATCAGTCGTATATTCAATATCTCGTGGAACTCTAGCGGGGATTTTTGTATACACAGCTAAGGTATACTAGTAGGTATATCTAGTATCTACTTCATAAGTAAATATATGAAATAATATATTATTTTCAAGACTAGTAACAGTAAAGTCACCTATTACAAAAAAGATAGAGAATAATATTTTTGAGGGAATCACATATAGGGCTATTAATTTTTTTGGGAAACCGAACTCGTAGAGTGACATTGGAATGGAAGCCAATAGGTAAAAGACGAAGAGGTAGACCGAGAAAAAGATGGATAGACGTGGTAGAAGAAGATTTAAAAATCCTTGGAGTTGAGAATTGGAGGGAGACAGTTCAAGATAGAGACAGGTGGCGAAGTGTAGTAATGGCGGCAAAAACTCTTAGAGAGTAGAAATGCCATTAGAAGAAGAAGAAGAAGGGAATCACATATCGATTTTATATTTTATTATAATTCGACTTTGTATTCCACTTTCAAAATAAATAAAAAAACGTTATAAATTTAAATTATGTTTAAATTGTTTTGAGACAATATTTAGACAAATCGATATGTCATTCTCTCTAAAGTATTATTCTCTATCTTTTTTGTTATGGGTGACTTTACTCTAAGATTACTTAAACACTTAGAAAAAATGATTTTGCTTGAATGCATTTTGTCTATGTTGCGTGTGAGCCAGGGAGAGAAAACAAATAGGGCGCTGACAGCCTCTTAAGTATAATATTTGGCAAATTGAGATTCAACTTACTGTACTATTATTTTTTTTTGCCAAATGATAGGTATACCTATCCGTTTATAAATAAAAAAAAATACATATTTATATAGCAATATCGTATAATACCTATACCTACATATAATATGTACCTATACCTATTTATCAATATTATAATATTATAATAATTACCATTCAAATTTTATATATTTTCATTATTATGAATTATTATTTTTGACAGCTGTAACCTGTTAGTACGATTAGGTAAATCATGCTTAAGTAACAACTATCCTACTATTGCAGATTAAATATAAATGTCAAATAAATTAAATAATTAATGTCATTGTTCATGCAATCCGGCATTAATCCTGTAACGTTCTCAACCAGCGTCGTGTCGAAAGGATATAGCAGGGGCTAAATAATAATGTGGCCTCTGACACACTTTGTGTCCCCCAAAAATCAAAGTGTGTCCCCTGAATGACAAAGGTGTGTCCCAAGTTTTATAACGTGTTTTTAGTTTTGTAGAAATAACGAACATTAATCATTTAATATTTTAATTTACTAGTTACCTATTCTATTAACTTAAGTTAATTACCTACTTATTTATTTCTATAATAAGGACAAGTTTGTTATAAAAAAAAATAATAATTGATAATGGGTCAATTCAAAGTAAACAGGTACCTTCCTTAGTATGTATAAAATATTTAAATTATTCTATGCTGTGTCTCTTGAAATACAATATTGCTTACTGTAATACCTACTGAAAAGTTAACTGGAAAGTGCATAGTAATTTATTGCATTTTGTTATAATATTATATCATAATCAGGTATATGTTCTATAGCATTTTATAAATATTTATGATTGTTTACTTTAAGTCTAAAATATGTTAAAATATTAAAAAAATTAAACTTATTAAACCGATTATTGTAATCATAAATCGAATTTTAAAGAATTAGATAGTTATTTTGTCGTATTTAATAAGTATAAATAAAATTATCTACATACATAATAATATAAATATATTATTATATTTATAACAGTTTACTTAACAAACCCAATATAATTTTCTAAACATAATCAAAATTGTTTTTAAAAACCTCGAATATTCTTATAAACTATTTTGCTACATACAATTATTATACATAAAATTATTCTAATTGATGATGATAACATACTAAAATATTTAAATATATTTAATTTAATACACACATAGTCTTTTACTGGTTTTAGTGATTTAAAATAATTATAAAAATTACCTCACTAACTCACTTACAGGGTAAGTGATATATAAAAGTGGTAAGGGGGGATTTTGTGTGTTAGGTACAACCCCAACAGGTTTTTTTTGCTATAGAAAATTGTCAAAGCCCAAAAGTAACAGTTCAATTAATAAGTGTACGGTGTGTTCCCTTAAATCAGATGTATTTTAGGTCCTGGGATATAGTGGGTGTTGAAATAATATACGTCGATGTAGATATAGTTTATACAAGTGTTTATTCACACGTAAAATATGTTAATTATTTAATGGTTGCATTATCATTCGAAGTCCAAATCGACTAATAAAATGAATAACTTGTTGGTAGTTATGAGCGAGTTGTGACTTTAAGTTAGGATTACTGTTTTTCTTGAGGCTGGTTGTCCGTCTGACGAGGTGTCCGTCTTAACAATTGTTAATCAGCGTCTCTCGTCGGGCCAGTCCCTATATCCCTCCAATACATTTAGCGGGAGATGGTATTTGGCGCCAATTTATTTACTATTGTAATTTGCGCCGCCAATAGGTACACTTAAGCGCGTATGTAATTTGCGCCAAAATATAAAAATTAAACATGTACTTTGCGCCACCTCTGAAAATTAATTTTCGTAATTTGCGGCACGACGGAAAACGAAATGGAATAATCGTTTGTAATCTGTGCACACTTTCAATTTTCATTGTTGGAATTTACCAGCAGATAAATTTACTGACATCGCATCGAAAATACGATAATACGAACGCGTGCTGGATATAATATTATTGTTGTGTTCTACTAATAATAAGTGAGAAGAGATCGATTACGTCTAATCTAATAAAAATTATCAACTGTCAAAATATCGAACAATATTGAACAGCAGTATATCCAAGCCTGGGCATAAACGAGTTAAAAAGTAAAAATTAAGTTAAAAGGTAAGTTTAAATTTAATCACAAATGTACAATTATTAAGAATATAATATTATTAAATATTTCGCCATAAATAAGTTATTTTTTAATTAAAATCAATTAGGTTATGCTAATGCATATATATTGGTTATTCCCTGTGTTCAATAATATTTATGATTTTTATTATTTTAAATCATATTAATATCAGTATTTATAAAGATATTAATAATAATAATAATAATAATAATAATAACTTGACTTAAGTTAATAAGTTAATTGAAAATGTTCATATAGCTTTTAACATAACTGAGTTAAAAAAAAAAAATAGGTTAACTGTTAAATTTAAACTTTTTAAAATGTTTTCTATCAACTTAACTTAACCCAGTTAAAAATTATCATTGACTTGCCCAGGCTTGAGTATATCATGATATTTACAGTAGTCCGATATTAATCGCAAAAATATTAAAAATATATTTATTTAATATACATAGAGTACGTAGGTATACTTATATACATTTATTTATAACTATTATAATATTACTGGTTTTCTATTAAAATTAACTTGATTATTCAGTTATTTTAAAGTGGCGCAAATTACAATTTTAACAAGGTGAACGAAATTTTTTTTTTTAAATTTTAAAGTGTTTTCAAATAAATAGTATAATAAACAAATTTGGAATAACACTGAAAAATATACTTGGCGTACAGAAGTTGCATAATCGTGTGAACTCCGGCGGACGCATGTCACTTATGTGCGATATGTATACGCGCTATTATTATTATTATTATTATTATTATTATTATCGTTAGGCGCTCGCGTATTATCATTATTTATATTACACGGGCGCGTATGTGAATGTAAGTTCCTACGCGAGAGTAGCAGGTACAAAAAATACATAGGTACGTTAGTCGCAATCAATAATTGATTCGATACGGAGGCGGAACAAGCGGAGAGAGAGCGGAGATGTCTAAAAAACAACCGTAGGTACAATAGTGCCATAGGCGCAAATAGCGTTTGAGATTTGGGGGACCTAAAAGGGCTAATAGGGCCTTACTTTGATAATATTGAATAAGCTTAAAGCAAAATGTAGGAAATGTTTGGGAGGGCTATGGATATTTTTTTTTTGGGGGGGGGCTTAGCCCCTAAAGCCCCCTCCCTATTTGCGCCTATGTACAATACACACAATAAAGGTACACAAGGTTTGTCAAAACAATACAAAACTTATTAATAAAGAATACGATTTAAAAATTAGTTAAAAATATATTTTTTAACGATATCGCTAAAATGTATGAATAGTTTCTCAATTAATTAATTATTTTAATTTGATTTCATAAATTATGAAATCAAAAAAATATACTTTTCAATACTTACTTGAATACGCAAATAAATACTTCGAAAACGAAATGCATGAGACTCTATAAGTCAAGAATATCTCTTACAAAATTGGAAGTATGATCAATAATCTTTAAAATATTTATCATAAAGTTTATCTTATGATTCAGTTGTAGAGTGACTTTACATAGAAGTTATCATAAGTGCCCCATGCATATCGTTTTTTGTAATTCACAAGTTTTAAAAATTTTGCAACAAATACATTTTAGAAACACTTTTAGTAATATCTTGATAACCTTGAAGTTTCATTAAGAAATTGTTTTAAAAGTAAGTTTATTTTCAACTTTTTCGTTCATGTATTAAGTAGTATTAAGAAAAGCATGTTTTTAAAAAAAATTTTAAATTTTTTTTTTATTTTCTTCTTTTTTAGTGATAACAATAAATTAGAAACAAATGATTTTTTGAAAACATAATTTTTTTTTTTGGGTCATGTATTGCCGACCCTAGACCTCCATAACAAATTTGAGCCTCCTAGGTCATGTAGAAGTGACTTAAATTGAACTCGCAAGATTTAAAGACAACGGGAATGAATGAAACATTGTGAGTTAAAGAAAAGCATGTAATAAAAGCCATTGTAAAACCATTAGCTTCTAAAATGATTTAGTAGTTAAAAATGTACCTATATATATTAATAACATTAATATAAATATAATATACAGTATCTTAGGCTGCTAAACTGTCTCTACTCAGAACCGTTTTTTGCACACATGATAATATATTATAATATATCATTGAATTTAAATTTACAGTCATCCAATTGTAGCCTACTGTACAGTAGAGCGACTTCACTTATCCGCTTTCTTTTGTTTATTTAAAAAAAAAAAATGGTGTTCCTCCCATTTAAAATTTCTGGGCACTCAACTGTATAGGTAGTACATTATTAAATATTTTAAATACAATTTAAGACTTTTTGAGCGACTATCATAGACCATTAAAACAATCTTTAAATTTTCTTAAAATTTCGGGGAGGCTGCAGCCTCCTCAGCCCCCCTGGCTATGCCACTGATACGGTATAGTATTTGTTAAAAGAAATTTGTATAATTTAAATCCCCTTGATTGTGTTACTGTAGGAAACACCTTATACGAAATAGAAATTATTTTTCAATGTAATATGTACCTATACTACCTACTTAATATTTTTATGAACCAGCCGAATCTCTCTCCAAATTCTAATTTTAAGAAACCGCGGGACGGACGCAATATAATACGTTCCGGTTAGGTACTAATGTTTCTTTATTAAAATATTAGGTACCTACCAATATATTATAGTCGTTTTTTTTATTAATTAGGTACTTTATATAATATATATTGTTTTTTAATTTTCATAATTTATTTAGATGTATACCATTTATTTATTATATTACTTGATTTCAAATTTTGATTTTTATCTTCTATAATTTATAACTTATATTATAATAGTTAATTATATAAGATTCTAAAATTCTGTGATGCCTGTGTAGAGCAGACAAGGGAAATTATGTGTTTAATAGTGATGTAAATTTGTATAATACAAATGTATAAAATTGTATTATACTGGTATTATACACGCTGTATAGAATTATATTATTTTATACAATGGTATAAAATCTGTATAAAACTTTTTAGGTAAATTTATGTCTATCTGATTCTGAAGACGATTATTAAAAATCTATTATTATTTATTTTGTATTTACAAACAAAAAAAATTTTATTTTATTTTTTATTATTTTTTTTTTATACTAAACAGGAAACTAAAAGACTTAAGTGTTAAAATTGTTACTATAACCTATAAAGGATTACTATTTACTTTTGTTACTTATTCAATATTTTACATTAAACATTTATTTTAGTTATTATTTAGAAAAAAAAACCAAAAGAGTTATTTATGTTTATTAAAATTGTTAATTATTACTTTACTTGTTGACTTTGTTATTACTTTTGAATTTAATTTATATTATTATTAATTTATATTACTATTGTCTATTTTATTTGTATTAATAAGACTCAATTTTCAAATAGGAAATGGACAATGGTTGAGTAATCAAGTTTAAATTGTATAATTGTATATTATATATTTAAATACAGGATTTTATACCGTATAAAATGTGTATAATACGGTATAATACGGTATAATATAAAAATTATTATACCCTACTTAAATACAATAGTATTATACAAAGTTTAATACCGGTGTAATACAAGGTATAATACAGTATAATACAAAAATAAAATAAAATACCGTATTTTAACAACACTAGTGTTTAATGTCCAGTTATTAGGTATAACATAATAGTATTTCTATTAACTACTATTGTACCTAGTAGGTACTTAGGTACCAAGAAAATATATATAGATAAGTAAATACGTGGTGCTCTATACCAAGTAAGGACACGTATTAAGCATATAATATACATATAAGTATTAAGTTATAATCGCAATGACGCAGCCCAGACAATTATTATCTTAAGAGGAAGATGGTGTTGTCTTGTCTCTGTTTTACAAAATATGTAAAACATATCAACAACTGTTTTGCGCGGGTAAGAACAACTCAAACTGTATTCGAAGCTAAGCAACCAAATTTTCACTGTATAAAGAGGAGAATATTTACTGTGCAACGTTGTTTTTTTTATTTTGATATCCAAACTAAAAAAAAAGTTATTCGATTTTGGAAAACTCAAAGATAATGAATTATTAAACAATAAGAACTTTTTTCGTATTTGTGATATCGAAAAATTAACGTTGCATAGTCAATGTTCTCCTCTTTCTAGTGTGAACATTTGGTTGCTTAACTTGGACTACAGCAGTGGCGTGTACCTACCATACAAAAAAAATTGGTGTTGCTCAAATCATTTTAGGAGATCTACGCCCCTCATAATACTGTTATACCGACCAATAATTTGACCTATTTTTTCATCTATCAATACCCACCCACCCATATTTAAGGTGTTGCCCGAGCCTACGTTACACGCCACTGGACTACAGCCCGAATAGGTCTTAACCGTGAAAAACAGTTTTTGTTATGTATAACACATTATATAAGACGGAGACATCACATGCGGGCGAAGCGTCCTCTTAAAATATTGTACACAATCACGCGCACCCGCGAGTATTATTCATCATGATAGGTTTTGAAAATCTTACCAGTTTTCCAAGAAACATTAATTAATTAATTTTTTCCAAATACCAGCTGTTATCATTATTCTGGGGAACTATTTTGAACGCGGCGACTATTTATTACTCTTTGTCTCTTTACGATTTTCACATTTTGGTGATCACCGCCTAACGCGCACTGTGCGAAGTACTACAACAGTTGAGCAGTTCATCATCATCACTCGTCACTAGCGTCTAGTTTATTCTTCTTTGTTCTTTCCAGGGACGGATCCAGGGGGGGGACTAGGGGACCAGCCCCCCCAGACATATTTTAGACATATTTTTTTATAATTCTACAGATCCTAAAACTTACCATATTACTATATTTCAAATCACATAATATATGTCTGATAATATAATATATTATTATACGTAATATCTACTATTTATTAAGAATAAAGGATAATAATTTATTAAAATTGTATTTGTGTTGTAAAAAAATTGTTGCCCCCCCCCCCCAGATCTTTGCTCTGGATCCGTGCCTGGTTCTTTCAAACTTGAAAGTTGAAACAGACGACAGACCGGTCATTATACACACGAAAGACGAACGTAAGTACAGCATAATTCAGTAATTTTATTGTATTATTATTTTATTAACTATTACTATAATAAATTATTATATTTTATATTATAATTAATATTCAGTTCCTGATAAATAATAATTTGTTTATTTTACAATATTATTGTAAAATAATATTTGTCCATTGATATGAATAAATAATGAGCGAAGCAGAAGGCTTTATTTTTGAGGTCAAAAATGTAGATTGTTGATGCACATTTAATACAACACCTAAAAATAGTTAACATTGTTTGTAAAATGCGCATTAAGTATTAGATACAGTGAAACATTGATTTTAGTCTATACATACACAAGTTACAAGTTCTCTAAAAAAATTAAAAATCTTGAATTTCGTGACTGACGTAAAATGTCACAAAGCTGACTATTTAAATATCAACAATTGTTAAAAGGCTGTCAACGGACTGTTTGTTTTTTCTCTCTCTAATCCATGAGCAACATTGGCAAAATGTATTTAGGTAGAATCATTTTTTTTATGATTTTGAAGACCTAGTTTTAGAGTAAAATCACAGCAATTACAAAAATTATAAAGAAAAATATTTTTGATTGTATGAATTTCAATTTACCTACAAAAAAAATTGTTATATTAAAAGTCGAATACAAAGTAAAATAATAATAAAATATAAAACCTGCAATATTTCAAACCCTCAAAAATGTTATCCCCTATAGTATGTGTAATAGTTGATTTTACTCTTAGATTGCCCAAAAGTCATAAAAAAAATGTACCTTTCTGTATATTACCTCAAACCAATATAATTTATAACATAATATTTTAATATGACACAAATATATAAATAAAATATGTAAGTAATGTAATTAATTTCTTGTTGCTAGATGACTAGTGATTTTAGGTTATTATTAAAATTATAAAATAGGTACCTACCTATAGGCATTTATTTTTCTATGAGGTAATAATAAATAATATACTTATTTAAATGTATTAAACTGTTTCACAGACATCAAAACTCTCGGTGCTGATTGGTATTAAAGATATTGGTGATAGTACAAGGCGTTTGAAGTCCGAAATGTTTGTGGATGAAATTCTTTGCCATTACTCATTTTTAGGGTTCAAGAAAAAAAAGAACATTTCTCAACTATCTACCCACCGTTTATTAATTGGTAAATGAAAATTTATTATGCAAGTATCATAACAAATTATAGAGTATTATCGATTAATAGGACGGTATGTCAGAATATGACTAATAGACATTGTCTATGATGACAATTTATTCGCTATCGACGCTATCACGGTTTTTAAGACAACCACGTTTAAATGTTTGATCACGAGACAACAGCACTACAGCTGCAGGCTAGATAGCCGGCAATGTTTACACCATAGAGTAATACCACGGGTACTATAATTCTGTGCCTATTGTTTACACTTTTATAATATGATAATTGATTATAAATATGATATAATTTAAACATTGCCGTTTGGGAAAATGGCGATGGCCGACAACCTAAAACATTACATGGCTGTTGTATTAAGCCCCGTTCACACAATTACATTATTTGTCAAATATTTGACAAATTATTTGATCGTGTGAGCGGGGTTTTTTAGTAGCTTGCTATATCTAGTTGTAATATATCTATGCGATTAATAGTTGAAAGCAAGGTAGTTTTCAAATCCACATTGGTTTAAAGATTATAATATATTTTTATGATAATAATAATAATAATAATAATAATGAATACAGTAAAACTTCCATATAACGGTCACCGAAGGGACTGTAAATAATGACCGTTATTTAGAGGTGCCCGTCCTACAGGGGTAGGATAAAACTAGGATAACACTCCACGGGTCCAAAAATATTGACCGTTACATAGAGGTGACCGTTAACCAAAGTTTTACTGTAATATAATATAAAGCTTGAAGCCTGTACCATTATTAATTATAACAAAGTACCTATTATTTATACGTTTTGTCAGATTGTCCGTATACAATAATACATTATACATTACTATTATTACACAATACACATGCTATGTCCTCCACTCCTCTGCACTAAATTAATTTTAAATTACCAAAATTGTTCTTTGATTTTATCTCTATATTTCTAAATACTAATACTATATTGTTTTTCAGATACCATACGACTTAATCCTAATAGTTTCAAAATAAGTCGGTTGTCAAAATTGATGTGCCGTTGGCCACTTGGCTATCACATGCGAAGTTTCGTATTTAGTCTTCCTAATACCAACATAGAACATACCTACTATACATGAGGGCATAATGCCATTGTCATAATCTACCTACATATTTCTATGTTAATGTTATATTGCTATACTAATATTGTATTCTTACCAATTAATACATTTTATAGTATTCAAAATTCAAATGTTTTATTTATTCAGCTTACCTAATCTGGGTTGGACAAGTTTCTTTAGTTTAGGTAGGTATACTTATACGGCTACACAATATACCTAGGTACATAATAATATGTAATACCTTTACCATATTATAGTGTAATTCATGAATACAAAATCTAATATCAATATATCTTTATAACTACCTATAGCTGTTAAAACATATAGCCATATAAGACACCACCTAACTATTTATTTACTAAAAATGTCACTAAATTGTATTTATTGACATTAAGTAAATAATAAACGTATAACTTAAATACATATTTTAGGTGAACTATTTATAAAATGTTAAATTCACAAAATTCTCAAAATATAAAAAAAGCGGACCATTAATGAAGCGAGAACATTATAACAATGTACGCACAATATTATTGAACTTGTTTCAAAATGTTGATATTGCTATCAAAATGTTGTATTAAGATTCTTAGAATATACATTCGTTATTTGGGATTTAACTCGATTTTCGAAATTTTGGAAATACCGCGTTTTGGTTTTCGTCCTTAAAATGGTGTGTGGGAAGGTAGATAATATGTTAATATAAGATAAAATATTTCACAAAGACGCGTACGGCATACCTATACACATACTTATATTAATATATTATTATATTTTATTATTATTTTATTATAATATTATTATGACAATCGTTCACATTAACGAACGCTGAGAAAAAAGAATATTTTGGGTGGTCATCGAATTCGTGGCGTAGCATGGTGCGGGGAAGTGACATCGTCACCGTTGCCCACAAACAGAAACTGCGTTTGAACACGCCCTAGGGAGGCTTACACAGTAGATTAGAGAGACGAATCAACGCATAGTGCATCAGTCGGTCATCTACCGTGTTTAGGTGGGCGTGTCGAAATCATATATATATATATATAGGTAATAAAACAATGCACCCCTCCTATACGTTCATTTAAAAAAATTGCTCGTGGTCCGGAATATGCGGACAGACAACTTTTATACTACCTATACACACACTCACTACAGAAAAATGTTCACTCTCGAGTTACAAATATTATGGTGTACTATACAATATAATAGGAATCCATTCTTCTTTTACTATTTGCAAATATATCATTATAGGTATTGTAACACCATTTCATTTTAACTACCTATATAAAATAAAATAGCACCAATCATTTAAGCATAAAAGAGTGAATTCTAAATATGTCACTCATCGGTGGATTTCCACTACTTATATACGCACAACTTAAGACGGTGTATATAAGTACTTATAGGGACTCCATTATAGTTACCTATTCAATAGAGATTAGAGAATAACTAGTTAGATATTTGCGTCTGCGAATTTAAAGTTAAAAGCCAACATTAATTTTGACGAAAACACAATAGAGTATCAACCAAATATTAAATATTATACCTTAAATTTTATACCTAAAAATACCTGTTTAACGAAAAATCGTATAAAAATGATAATCCATTAAATAACAACAAACAATTTAATTTGTATAATACCTGCTTAACACGAGTTTAAATGTCGTACCTACTTTATTATAGATAAAGCAAACACTGAAAATAAAAAAGCACTATTATTACTTCACGATGTGAAAAAAAAATTAATTCAAATAATAAATATTTACGTACTGAAAATTAAGTGATATATATAAAAAAAAAAAACTGAATTAATAAAATTAATATGTAGTATAGGTACGAAAAGCATACAAAATTTAAAATGCCGAAACAAATACAATATTTTGATTTTTTAATACAGATAAGTATTATACATATTACACAGACCAAGTCTCCAGTTAGTGTAGACTGAATATGTATTGACTTTTGAGAGAATTAAAAATTAAAAATTCCATAATTTAATAATTTAATCAAAAAAATAAACGTATTTCACTGGACCCTGATAATCACATAATAGTTACACAAAAACTAAAAACACGGTATTGTAATTCTTGCGTGCTGAGAAATCCGAGAACGAAAAGTGAACCCATTGTGGGCTATGACTATTTTGTCTACTGACAATATTGACTTTTCATAAATATAAACATTTGAGACATAAATACCTATACCTATATGAGCATAACCCAATTAGTTTTAATTTAAAAATAACCTATTTATGCCGAAAATATTTTACAATATGTACTCGAGAGTTGTACATTTTTGATTTGTATCTATATCAGTACAATTAAATAATATCATATTATTTATTAGTTATTAGTATTTATTAATTATTATTATTAAAATATGCCCGTTACCATAGGGGTAAGTATGGTACCTATATGCTCCATTGCTCCTAACCTAGGTATGTGTTATAACATAATTGGCTATTGCTATATCTATATGTATTTAATTGAGTTATTTTTCTTTAAGAATTCTGGTTAATGAAACAAGAAATTAATTTAACTATATTTGTAATTTCCTATTCTGGTAAATGGTTATATTGTAATATGAATAATAATTTTTATTTTTATTATATTTATAATATAATAATTTATAAATTAACTTAACTTTAATTCGATTAAAAGTAACTCGTTATTTATTAAGTGTATATCAAATAAAATAAGTTAAGTTAAGAATTAAGTTAATGAAAATTAAATTTTAAAAATTTAAGTTAAAAGTTAAAATTAACTTAACTTTTAAATTTTAACGCGTTTATGCCCAAGCTTCATAGAGAGTATAAAAATGTAAAAGAAAATAATGTAACCAAAATTCTTTATGTTCAAATTAAATATTCAATACAGCTAACGAGATAATAACCAGTAAAACTCACGCCTTTTAATACCGGGTTCACAACAAGGAGACAAAACAGAAAGCAAGGATAAAACAGCATCAAATTCATAATTGCGTGTTTGGCGACAAATAAGAAACAGTGACAAAACAGCAACTTACTGTTTACACCAAAATAAGAAAATGGAAACATTTATTACGAAAAATGTTTATGTTTTGTTTTGTTTTGTTTGCTGTTTACACTGCAAAGAAAAAACAGTCATATAAATCGTGATATTATCAGTACCTAATAATAATAATAATAATTGTTTATGCTATACATTATAGTCTATAGTGTTATTGGCCGAGCATTCTTATCCACATTTATTCAAATTTTCATGTCAGGATTTTTTTTCAAATGTCTACTTACGATTTTTTATATCATTTATAATCACCAGCTTCACAATCGTTTATAGTAAAATTGTGGTGTTTGTTTGTAAAAAAAGAATCTTTTATCGCCATAAGAAACTTTTGAAAAAAACTTAAAAAAAATACATACCTATCAATTTAATTCAAAACATATAAGTGTAGACACTAGATGGGCAGTAATATCTATAGCCATAAACGGATATTTGGTCACATCCGTGGGGGGGCTTAACATTTTTGTCTTATCCATTAGAATAAACATACATTTTTAAACGCTTCAACCTACTAACTAGTGGGCACTCAGTACTCCTACTTTATTATAGCAGAGGCACCAAGTTTATGTAGGTATATTAAAATACACAATTTATTTTGACATCTAGTGTGGTTCGTTACATTTAGGGGGGCTTAAGCCCCCAAGTACCCCCCCCCCCACCCCCAATATCCGCCTATGCCTATAGCCAAAGGTTCATACGTGTTAACTTTTAATAAAATACTAGAGACTTGTACATAGGTAAAGGTCACCCCCGTTTGCATCTTGAAATTAAGTATCTGTATAATTTAAAATATTAAAAAAAAAATATGTGGATGACAAAATATAAAAAACTATTTAGGTTTCTAAACATAATGGTTTAGAACAACTTATATCCCCTTGACCCAGTCCGTCCGTTATTTACCGGTAGGTACCTACATAGTTACAATATTGTTGACATTAAAATATTAACTTATTGTATAAGTATTTAATATAGTATGTAGATTCATAATAGCCAATTTACATTATCAGGAAACTGATATTTTATTTCGATGTTTTAATTTTTATAGAATTATACATAATAAATAAATAATGTGCTTTAAATGTGTGTTTTTTGACAATACAACCAGTGTACCTAATATCATTCATAATTGAGCGATTTTAGTAGATATGCATTGTCGATTTCGTTTGGGTGCTATTTTGCACTGATTTCATTGATCAATAGCTTTAATGGACTTTCACAACAATTAAACATTTAAAATATTTACAACAATATTTTTACTTAATCTGGTGTTGTATCAAATGTAGTATACACATATCCTAATAATTGATAAATAATCTTAAATTTGTGACAAACAAATTTTTCTATTAAAACTCTTAATCAACTGTAATATCTATACCTCTATAGTAGGGATGGGCTTTAAGTACTTTAAAATCTAGCGGGCCGCAGTGTATAGGAGAAAGCAAAAAAAAAGGTCCTTCAAAATTTATTTTTTAAGCTTTTTAAAAATTACTACAAGACACGACGAAAATAATAGTATAATAAAATTATATGAAGTAATTTGAAAATGTAGCGCGGGCCAGATAAAAAAGGCTCGCGGGCCGCCAGTTGTCTATAGTGTTTAAAATATCTTACCTAGCGAAATATTTTCGGACACTTTTCAAAAAGTCATAATACATGTATTCTATGTCATTAAATTAAATACGTTCTATAATTACAAACATACTCATAAAATATAACACTTCGCTTCCAAGTAGTATTTCCGTAGAATGTTTTCAATATAAAGAGCCAAATGTTCACAAAATACCGTGGTTACATTATATTAGCGATGAACATTTTGTGAAATTAATGTTATTGAATTATAAGAAAAGTGTAATTTAACCAATAAATAAGTAAAAATTATACACTAAAATACTTTTGTACTTCAATTTTACATTTACAAATTTTTATCCATTGAGCTTTAGTTTAATAATAATATACTCCTATTTTGTTTGTAAGATAAATTAATATTTTGAATGGTTCTGATTTTCTAGATCTGATAGGTATTTTTAAAAAAAAACCTTTGAGAAGGTTTTAAGGAATATAAGAGAAAAATAATTGTTATTGCTGTATATTGTGCTTATGACATAAGTATACACTATAAGTACTATAAGTATACTATAAGTATTTTTGAAAAGAAACTTCTTTTCGCAAGTATCTGGGAAAATAAATTATGTGATGGTTGAGTGTTACGTAAGTACCTACATAAGTAAGTGCATAGTATAATATAATATTGTAGAATACGAATAACTACTTGACTTAGATATATGTTTTTAGTATCGAAATTGTTCGTATAATCAGATTCACAAATCGGTTATTTTGAATATATCCAAGAAAAATTATATCAAATTTCAAATTTTTTATTTTCAGTTATAAAATAAAAATATTATTTTTCATAATATATGTGTAGCGCAAGTGACAATAAATCATATATAAAAAAAAAAATTAAATATTGATTAGAACAAAAGTTATTCCAAAAGTCAGTTCAATCCGTTACACTCTGCAGTTAAAGAATAAAAAAATGCACTGTCAAATTCAAGAAACAAGTTAACAATGATTAAAATAAATACCTAATAATAAAATTATTAAATGCATATTCTAGGGTTTTTACTGCATACATTATAGCACTTATTACCTATTGTGGTTTTTAAGTGCTATAAGTACCGAAACCTGATTATAATAATTATAAATAACTTGAGCGTATAAATTATATTTAAATATCCTAGTTGGATAAAATGGTTTCTGAGTGTTCATCCCGATGTTTGGAAACTCAATGTTATCTTTTAGATTCTGAGCGGAGCGATAAATATATTGATTTTACAACGATAAGTGTTTTATTTTTTTTTTTTAATCATATTTTTTTTGTGTCTGTCGTCACCTTTTAGACCGTAAATACATTTTATTGATAATTATAGAAAAAAAACTAAATCACTACATGAGAAATCGAGTGAATATCCAATATTGTAAAAATATGATTTTCAGACGCTCATGAAAATTTAACTTCTCATTCTAATAGAAATTTTTTTTTTTTTGAGTTAGTAGACAAACTTATGACGAATCTTGTATTACATTTTCAAATCTTAGATTTAAAACGAAAAATTTGTATGAATTCTTAACTTATAATAATTTGCTAATTTTCGTGATTTTTTTGTATTTTGTCAAGATTTGAACTTTAAATGCTTATAAATAAAAACAGTGACTAAGGATTTTTAATATTTTCCAAATGTCATTGTAACAATATAATAGAAGCCTTGTATTAAATTTTCAAGCTTTTTTAAACAACAAATAAAGTTTTAATGACATTCATAGAAAAATATACTAAGAAAATTGGAAACAGAATATGTTCCTAAACAATTCAAAAAAAATCAAAATATTTTGAAAATGTTATCGTGAATAGAAAATTCAAATATAAACGACCGGTGAAAATTTCATGTAAGTACATTTGTTTTAGAGTTACACCAAAAACCAATATTGATTTTGTAGAAAACAGATTTTGCGTAAAAATTCTCGTTTTTTCCTTAATTTGGATGTTGTTTTTCCCGGTGCTTTATAAAACTATTGGAAATTAAAATGATTTCCCATATTATGTAACAACTAGATTAAATCTCCCATCGAACAATGTACTGTTGAAGAAAATCGAAGCAGTTTTACTGCCCCTAAACCATCATGTCAGACTCAAAAATTAAAAACGTGGGTAAGTGAATGTCGCTCAGCTGTACAGTAGGTTACAAGTTGGTCACTGTATAAAGGATTGTATTAAATTTGAATTCAACGATATCATATCATTGTATTCCAAAAACGATTCTGAGCGGAGAAGGTTTGTCAGTCTGGATACTTTATATTGTTATTATATTTTACTATAGCCTGTAAGTTGAATTAATATTATAAATTACAAAAAAATAATTAAAATCATTATTTAATTCTGAGCGGAGTGAGAGATTTAGTGGTTTTACAATAATTATGATGTTTATTTTTATTTATTCATTTTTTTTTTTATCCTGCAAACGATATTTCTACCAGAAGGAGTGCTTCGATTCCATCATATTATAGTATCTTATATTTTAGCAAATTGGATCAAGATGGTACTTTAGAAAGGTAATTTTTTGATTTTCTGAATAGTTATTTAATGCCACGGGAAAAAGCACCGACAAATTACGAAAAACCACTAAAAATGGGATTTTAATTTCTAACGCTTTGCTTATCACTAGAAGCGAATAAAAAAAAATAATAAGTATTATAATATTAATTCTACTTACAGGAATTCAAATTTAATACAATCCATTATACAGTGACCTACTTGTAATCTACTGTACAGCAGAGCGACATCCACTTACCTGCTTTTTAAATTTATTGTGATGAAATTGCCTACTATTTTCAAATAACGTGTTGTATATTTTATTATGTCGCGATAATAATAAAATAGTAAAACTTTTTTTATTTTTATTTTTATTCGTTTCTATTTCGATAA
>NC_042493.1:125767507-125782872 GCF_005508785.2 Acyrthosiphon pisum
CCAAAAAAAAAAAAAAAAACCCCCATCATTGTAAAATCAATACATTCATCATTCCACTCAGAATCTAAAAATTAAAAAACACACATCATTGTAAAATCATTACATTCATTGTTCCCCTCAGAATCTAAAATGGACTTTTCGGGTAATAACGATTATTGAAAAAATACTATCTAGACCACCTGGACCGAATAGCATGAATAAAGACGACAAATGGACGTATAATTTATATTTACTATAATATGATATTATAGTTGTAATCAATATGTTATATACATATTTATAAAGTCAAATATTTGGGTTGATTTTTCGTAAAAAATAATAAACTTCGGCAGTACATAATATTCAATTATAACTATATGATGTACGATAGGATACCCTTGTAGTATTGTATTATGAACATTATAAAATCAATGGATTTTATAATTTATGTATAAAGCAGAACCATAAGAAGTCTAAAACAGTAGAATCACTCAGAATATTTAATTTAATTTAAATTATTAATTTTTAATATTTTAAATTTTTCTTTAAATTAATTAATACTGATCTAATGAATGTAGTAGGTATAAGTACTTTTTTTCATTTTTACTACCGATATTTTTGTTGATTGATTAATTATTATTATTTTTGTTTTGACATACAATTATATCCACACGTCCAAACCATAGATAATACTGAATAGATACGACTTTCCAATACCAGACATGTATATGAACATTCAGTCTTCAAAATATGCACTGAGGCGATTTGTTTACATTATGTTCTCGTGTTATAATATGATAAGACAACGTTTGATATCTAAAAATTATAAAATTCAAAAGAAAAAACTATGAGAAGTTAGTTGCTTCATGACAAAACAAATGTGTTATTTATTTTGTCATGCGTTATGGTAAAGGTTAGATAATTTAGGAACTAAAAGTAAATTCTAATTTATAGGTTATACCACAGTCTAAATTGTATTGAGTATGATGGTTGTCAAATTTATTGCATGTAAGTTGTAACTTCAATACAAAAACAACCTCATATTTGTCCTTTCTTTTGTGAGTTAATAGAAATAGCGTTTGAGATATGAGGAATACTTTAATAATTTTAAAAAGTTTAAAAAAAAATTAGAAAAGCTTTTGAAATTTGTAATATATCAATTTATGGAAAAATGGAGTAAATAGTACCTATTAAAACTTACACATAGAATATACGTCCACATACGTTTTGAGGTAAAGACGTCTAAAACGCGGTTGTCCGCATGAAGTTATTGGATATTGGTTATTAAATAAATATTAAACTATAATGTAATAACTAAAAATAATATTATATTCTCCATCCACACTTTCATTATTGTCTACATGTCTTCTCAACCTTAACTAAATTACAATTGTTTGTCACTATAATGTTATTATCGCTATATTATTGCTACCTACTTATAATTATCATCATGTTAAAATAGTCAAAAATGAATATTACTATTATCCATAGACGTAGATAGCCTTATATGCTAGGAATGCCGAACGTCTTATTTTAATAAATATAAAAAAAAAACATAAATAATATACCTACCTAATCATATTTCAGACATGAATAATTACTAAAAATATATTTTATATAATATTAATTAAACATAAATTGTTGATTGATACGTTAAAGAAAAATTACAAAATGTATACAATGAACAACTTTCATTTTAAATAAATATGCATAAAATGCAATGTAGGCAGGTATTTAATTATTTCCAACATATTAGTATATTATACGTAAGCATAATAAACAAACTTATTTTATTCAATTATATGTTTCAAGTTAATAACCTTTTGGCACATTGAAACACATTCTACGTAAATAATCTTCAAAGTGACTGGATATTAACCATCATAATAATATAGTATTAAATCAAGTTTAAAAATCTCCATATCGTAAGTTGTAACGTGAGTTTAAAGAAATATTACCAAAAAACTGAGAAATAAAAAGTAGAGAAGCTGTGACAAAAATTGAAGAACACAAAGCCAGCTAGTATTTAAAACAATGAAAATGAATACTATATTATAATAATGTACGTCACGCCACGCCATTGGTGCCCGGTTACCACAGCCACGACCACTCCTTAACCGTACGGTTTATGTTAGTGTACGTCAGTCCATGTCTCTACCGAAGGTGGTCGGCCCATCGTTTCGACGAATCGACGACGATCCGTTTTAATATCGACCGCCATCTGCAACACGCGCTTCCAGTTTTCTCTGCGCTCGGATAAGTCTTTTCTACACCCGTTAACGGTTAACCACTGTCACCACTGCCATTCTTACATCAGTAAAACAGCATTAATACCTGTAATTTTTTTCCCGATGAGACCGTTCACTTACGATCGCCGCGGTATCGAGGCATTTATTTCGTGTCCACTCACAGAATAAAATATAATATAATATTATGTGTACCTAATCATTCTTTCGGCAGGTAACTCTATATTGATAAATCAATATTAGGTACCTACCTACATTTTTATATTTACTTTTAATTTTCGGTGCCTTTGTGGACTTTTTTTCGGACCAGATTAATGGTTTTAATAGAAAATTAATAGGTAATAGTGAAACGATTTTTCTATCGTTCAATTGAACAAAAAAATGACTGTCATCTTATGAATATTACTACCGTCTTATTATTTATTATTTACGGATCGAACGAATCCAATTATAAAAATGATGTGTGCGCTCAAAGGCAGGTGATAATTAATACGGAAGTTATATTCTTAAAAATTAAGTATTTTTAACAATCAAAATAATGTAATTACAAATCAATATTATTAATATAATAAATATGTCAATAAGATATTATAATAGTACGTATTTTTTCTGTTTGTCGTGTTCGCTACTAGAAGAAATAGAAATAAAATATTTTCAAAATTAAATACCTGATCTCAACCTAATTTATATATCTTTGGTGTATGGTATAAATTTCGCAGGTCAAAAACATCTAGTATCCGGGAAGAGAATTAAAACATTGAAAAATTATCGAAAATCATTGATAATTATATCTTGGCTGATCATTAGTTTAATTTAATATTAAAGTACCTAATTTTACCTTAAATTGTATGTGGAAATTGGAAAATCAATTCTTCATGGCTTATGAGTTACTTAAGATAGTTGGATTTTTATTTTATATGACTTACGCAAACAGGGAATGCATTTAAAATTATAACGAAACTTGACATAAAATATTAAGACCCCTTTGACCAATTATTTATGTCAGATTTTCAAATATTAACTAGACATACACATTTTGTACCCAATATAATATAAATGCTTACAAAAAAAAACCTCGCCTATGAGTTTTTAATAATTTTGAACTGCTATTATAACAATATATATCAGGAGCCTTACACTTTTTGGTTCCTACAAATAAAATAAAATTGATATTAATAGAAAAAAAACTAATAAACTTTTCCATCGAACAAGATACTGAAGTAGAAAATCGAATCATTAGTTCGACTCCTTATCGTAACAGACACAAATAATAAAATAAAAATAAAACATACATCATTGTAAAATCAATACATTTATAGCTCCGCTCAGAATCTAATACATGTGTACGTTTATGGAAGTATATTATAGGTACCTAAAAAATAGCAGCTATTTTTTATCTTAAAAACAAAAGCTTGAGAGCTTAACAATATTGTCGACATTAATAATGTTCCTTATAAGGTTATATCATATATAGAAACACAATTAAATGCCATGACAATATAATTGAACTTTCTTTATGAATATAATAGACATATTAATATACTATTACCAACAATTATGATTACATACTACAGATATAGGTAAACATAATATAGGTACCAACGATTTTATTATGTTATGACTTATGTCATACCTAGGTATAATATCCCTATATATTTATGAGCCATACTTTAATCGGTGGGTACAATGATAATAAATTAATTGGAAATTGCTTTGAAAACTTTATAGTATCATATATAATACCTAGATGTATGTCCTATATACTGCTCTAAAAAAAGAGATAATTTAGTTTTTTGATTTCTTCATTTTTGACTTTAAAGTTTTAAATTTCATCACATTTATCATACACAACATTCTATGATATCCGAAAAATAACTGATAGATTACACTTTTAAACTACTTAGTAGCCATTACTGACCATAAAAAGAAAAATAAAGAAAAAAATTTCATATGTCATGTTTTTTTTACATGGCCCAAGTTTGTTCCTGTAATTTAGAGTTACTCATAGTGATTCATTCAGACGCTGCCACATTCGTAGTTGTACAAATTACGTATACCTCCCTAACGTATTATAGTTGTACAATGATATTTCAAAAATATGAAAAATTCATAATAACAATTTTTTTATAAGCATTTATAGGTAGTTCAAATATTGACAAAATTTTGCAATTTTTGGAAAAATGTGTATTGAAATTTGCCTTAAAAAGTTTGGAAATATGCAATTTATATGCACTAAAAGTACCCGGATCATGTAAAGAAAAAATATGCAAAGTAAAACTTCACATAGGTAATTAACATAATCGTGGTACTTTGAAATGGATTTCTATGTCATCAAACAACAATCATTAACTACAGCTTAGCAAGATTGATATGCATGAAGTTACGAGACCTGGTTAAGATAACAAAATATGTTATTGATACAAAAATTAACTGAAATTACATTTTCAAATTGCAATTATTGTCAGTTTTAAATTTTAATAATTTAATGATACACATCATATTACAATATAAATAATTAACATAAAATATTTTATCGACACAGACATTTTATAGAGGTATCAAAAAATAATTAAAAAAACAGTGTTATTGTTTTTTCTAATAAATAACCAATAAACATCATTAAAACTGTGATATTAGCTTTTATTGCGAATACTTTATCGAATTTAACATCTCATTAATTGTATTTTGTCATTTACGACTAACTGCCATAGGTAGGTACTTATTAGTCATCTATTTGTGCAAAAACTACTATGATAATTATAACTGTCATATAACCGTCGCACATTATTTTTTTTTATTAACTATTATAAGTTTTCATAAAGTAAAATGCCTAATTGAAATAATCGAATAGTTCTACATTGATATTGAGGCAATAGGTTACCTACCTTTTATTAAATTATTGTTGCAATTGCGAATACGTTAAACATCTCATTAATTACATTTTGCCATTTACGCCTATCAGAAGTTTGTGTACAAACTACTAACATAAAACGCACATATTTTTGTGGATATCTTTTACTAAATGATTTACGACTTTGTTTACCCTTTGTGCAACTACTGCACCTGAACTCGTCGTCCTTGGCTGAACACACGGTATCGTGTTTTGCCAAACAATTTTTTACGTACCTACCTACTGCAAATTTTGATGAACCAAACGTTCGTGCCATACAGACAACCTATTTTCCACTGCTACCGTCGCGTAGGTGTCGCTTTTTTCCGGCACTTCGACCTTGATCTGGAATTCAAACAACTTTTGGCAACGCTTTCCTGCGCATAAAGTTTTCCCGTGTCTCGTAAAAACATATTTTTTATTATCCGACGTAAATTCTATACCTCTATCTAACGCCGCTCCGCTCGAGAATAAATTAAATTTTAAGCCCGGCACGTGCAATGCATTCGCTAAGTAATTTTTATTCCAATTACCACTCACGTATGATAATATATTAATATTGCCTTTTCCTGTTGCATACATATTTGTCCCATCACCTATCGTGATTTGTTGCGTGTTATTCAATGGTTCATAACTTGAAAACCACTCTCGATTCGCACTCATATGATCTGACGCGCCTGAGTCTAATACCCACGCAACTGCTGCAGTATTAAGGGTTAACCTTGACTCGCTCACAAATGCGCTTAAATTTGTACTTGTAGTACCGTTTTTTCCACCGTTCATACTACGTAGGAAATTCCTACAGTCTCGTTTATAATGTCCGAGTTTACCACGGTAATAACATTTAACATTATTTTTATTAGTAAATTCCTTTTTACCTTTACCATAACTGCCGTTTCTTCCATCGGATCTGTTTTGAAATTTGGCTTGAAATGCACTCGATTTCTCTTGTTCACCAACAACCTAACCTTTGATCTGGATCATCCGTGATTCTCCGATAAACAACCGACTAGTTAAATTATTTATTGTTTTACTTCCCATTGTTAATATTTTTGTCATAACCATGTTTTACGAAACTGGTTCAACTGCTACACTCAGTTTCCTTCCTAAATTGACCAATTTAGAAATATGCATCGACATGTCATCTGTCGGTTCCCTTGAATAACTGAAAAATTGTTGTTGAAGCAAATGTCTACTTGCCTCAGACGTCTGCTCGTAAATACTCAGCAGTTTTTCCCACATTTCAAATGCAGACTCACAGTTAATCAAATATTGTAATGGACCATCGTCCACTGAGGTAACTATTATTTTTTGACATTTACCTCCGCTTTTAGCCAAGCGTTTCTATTCCTTTGCCAACGTGCTTTGGCATCTTCAGTCATCTCTTTTTCCAACGACTTCTTGATAGGTAATCCTAGTTTAGTACATTCACCTGAAACTATACCACCTACTTCTAAGGCATTAAGTATGACCTTCATATGGAACTTCCATAACGGCCAATTTTCCGCACATAATTTTTTTATTTTCACCGAGCCTTCCATGACTTCCGTATACTTGACCTGTATAACAATTTACCAACAAAATTTTACTTATGTACATTGTTTCGCTGTTTTTCGAAATCCTGGGTATCTCCGACTGTATGTAGTTTTCTGTTCTCCTCTGTTGATTTTTTGTACAGATTCAAGCAACCCTCCAATGAGAAAATTCGGTGGGCGGTCTCCCTGCTCCTCCCGGCTGCGTAATCCCCAATCTCTTATCACTTTACACGATGTTCTCAAAGTTTTCGAGATTTCTTCAGATTTTTTGTCTTTACCCCCCCCCCCCTCTAGGACGAACCCGTTAGTATTAATGAATTATGATACAACAATATGATAATGTATAAGTATAAAAATATTGGAATAGAAATAAATGCTTCAAATACCTAGGTGTAACAATCACTGGTAACAATGACTGGAACACCGAAATAACTAGTCGCTTGCTCAAAGCGGAAAGGACTTTCTTCTCACTAATAAAATATTTCAAATAGAAACTATTCTCTAGAGGAACAAAAGTACGACTGTACATAAGTATTGTAAGACCAACGCTAACCTATGGATGCGAAGTATGGCTGACGACAGTACAAATCGAACAACAACTCAGATGTTTTGAGTACTAAGTTAAGTACTAGAGTTCTAAGTACAATATGTGGACCGTTTTTTGATACCGAAATAAACAGGTGGCGTAGAAGAAAAAATAAAGAAATGTATAACTAGTATAATATATAATAACGTATAACTGGACAATTTAACGTGACAGTTCACATACAGTATACGCACTGTAAGACGGTACCCGTGCAAGTGAGTATTAGCTGATACTTCAAAGGCCCTATATATATGCAAAACCGAGGTCATGTTACATCTGTATAGAGAGACTTACGCTCGTATAACTAGATACTAAATTGTAGACACGTGTCAAGGTTGACTACTCATATTAATTGAATATTTCAAAAATTATGATAAATTATCATAAACATTATCGGAGTCAGCATTCGCCACTGTTAATCTCTACATTAATATCTCTTCGTACATTAACATCTATATGCATAGGTAGGTATATAAGGTTAGGACCAGTCTCATTTAGTTTAGTAACAACTTACTGTTGTGCAGTTATCTCTATAGTCCATATAGGTACTTACTGTTGTTCTATTGAATATATTTTGTACGTTTAATAATTATAACATCATGGACAAGATTCTAATTTTGATTTCCATAATGCTGCTAAGTTGTTACTCAACGGAACAAGCCAAATTTCTACATAATAGCATAATCGACCCATCGGACATGGAAACTAACTCATTGAAAGTGAGTAAATATTATGTAATATTTTTAATTATTTGTATACCTACACCTGAAATACATTAACATCTTCGATAAATAATACTGATTAGGTACTCTTGTTATACGACACTACTTGGTTTAGACTCAAATTCTAGGGACATGTGCGTAGATACGGAATGTTAAGACAGTATTGCAAAATGTAATAGCGTCACTTTGTTCTATATAATGTTTTATAAATTGTAATTATATCCCACAACTCAAGAGTAATAATATAATTTTTATTTTTATTTTTATTAATTATACGGGCTGGACCCTTTTGACATTACATATTTGGAATTACAGAATACGTTGCGAAAAAAGTTATAAATAAGTAAGAATAATATTAAAAAATACAGTACCTACATATAAAAACTCATTTGTAGGTAATTGGTGGATGATTTTTGTAGGAATTTGTTTATTTTTACATAACGAACGTTTTTACATTACGAACGTATTGAAATATAGTATACAAAATTTGGTATTTTACAAGCACGTAAAGCTATTAGGTAGAGATAAAATAAAATATATCAATGTTCCAGAAAAATTAGTTTCATTCAATTTATTTTTAATATATAACTATACCAGTACGCTATAATGTTTCTCGAGTATCTACCTGTATAAATATTAATTATTTGTATTATTAAATAATCTGAATTTAAAACTAGAAAATGTAATATTCATATTAATACAAGATTATATTTCCGCCATTTCTTAGACTTTTAATCTATTAAATTAAATTATATATACTTAATTAAATTACCTTCTTCAAAACTGAAATATGTTACCTACCTAACCAAATTATAATATGATTACAGGCCGGAGAAAATGTTCTTCCCAATTCAGCGGAAGAAGAACATCAGATGTTGTTGGAAACGAGAGAAGTTGAAGCCGCTACTAAATCAAAAATTATGTACAAAACCCGCCATCCCAGGTCCGCAATAGACAACCAGATTCACGAGGAATTTGACGCAAGAAAAGGCTGGCCACAATGCAAAACGATTGGTGAAGTCCACGACGATGGAAACACCCGGTGGGGTTGGGTAAATATATGAATAAATTTGACGGTATGACCGTATTAAAATTTAAAAAAACGCATTTTCAAAATAATAAAGCAAAATCCCACTGATAATTGTCTCGCAACAGGCATATGCCACCGCCGGGGTACTGGCAGACAGAATGTGCATCGCGACTAATGGAAGTTACAATCAACTTCTATCCACCGAAGAGTTAATTTTCTGCGGTGGTATAAAAACTAAACAGAGCGGTGCCGTTCGCGGTGACGATGTTTGGGAATATTTGAAAAGTCACGGCTTGGTCTCCGGTGGCAAATACAACACAAATGATGTAATTTGAAAACTCGATTAGGTATTTTACATAATGATAATTATTGTAATTGCATGACACAGGGATGTCAACCTTCCAAAATTCCACCAATCGGTAACATACCAACACATTTATACAATCATACATGCGAAGAGCGCTGTTACGGTAACAATACGATCCATTACTACCACGATCACGTGAAAGGTAAGCCGAGCATAGCCAACGATAATAACATACTGACGATTTAGACATTTCTTAATATCGTTTCATTGCCCGATCATTACAATTTTATTCTATGATTTCAGTTAGCCACTACTATAATATAAAATCAAACGAAGATATTCAAAAGGAAGTGCAGACGTACGGTCCAGTCTCAGTAAAATTCAGGGTTTACGACGACTTTTTTCTCTACAAAAGTGGTTAGTTTATAAATACTACCAATCGTATTATGGTATCCCGTCAATAGATAGCGGATAATTGATAGCGCGACAATAGATAGCGGTCAATTTACAGCGCGTAAATTGATCGTGAGCGACTTTTGATGTATGACGATTTACAGCGTCGTACAGATTTCTTAAATAAAATAAAACCTAATAAAACCGATATATATATCAGAATCGGAAACTTAAATATTTAAATGGTTGTTTTTTTCATTTATCACAATGTGTATGGCGTCACGTTCAAGAAACTGGATTACAATAGAAATATAGGGAAAATTCAGATTTTGCATTATACATACGAATGTTACCAGCTTAAGTATATGTACCAACAAATAAAGTTGTTGATGCATTTGAATAACTTTTAGACACAGACTTTTATATACAAAATGAAGAGATATTGAAGCTATTAATAGATTATTTTGAGGGAAATTGGATTGGTCGCTTACACAGGAATAAAAAAAGAAGAGAACCTAATTTTCCAATAAATATATGGGACTGCTATTCTTTAGTGTCTGCTGATTTAACAAATAACTCCGTAGAAGGGTGCACAATTGTTTTTCTGCAATGTTAAACTCCTCATCCCACCCAACAATATGGAAGTTCATAAATGCGTTGCAAAAAGAGGAGCAAGTAAATAGAATGAAAATAGAGCAATATGTTATAAAAATGTATAAAAGAAAATGTATAAAGATCGAAATGCTAAAATCAAAAAAAATTGTTTAGATTATGAAAATAGAACAATTGAAGACTATCTAAGAGGCATAGCACATAATTTTTAGCTACAGGTATAGGTAATTATTTTTAGGCAACATAAATATTGTTTAATTTTAATCGCGACTTGTAATATTTTTTACTATTAGTATATTTTTTTAAATGATTTATTTTATTATTATTTTTATTGAATTCTATACGGCACTAAAAATTGTCCTACTATGAAAAGTCGCTCGCGATCAATTTACGCGCAATTAATTGACCGTTATCAATTGTCGCGCTATCAATTATCAGCTATCTATTGACGTATATCCCATATTATATTTCATGCTATAAATATTAATCAATTCAATGTATTGTTCGGCTTTGATTTGTTGTCTCCTACAGGTGTTTACGTAAAAACTGAAAAATCGTTATATGTGAGAAGGCATTTTGCCAAATTAATTGGATGGGGAGTCGAAAATGGTGTAGACTATTGGTTGTTGGTCAACTCTTGGGGAAATGAATGGGGACAGAACGGACTATTCAAAATCAAAAGGGGCACAAACGAAGTCCATGTCGAAGATTATGTTTATGCAGGTGAACCTGAAATAAAATAATATTATGATTTTATAAAATAAAAATATTTGTCGTTTTACACGAAATTGAAACAATATTCAATTAAATACATACAAATTATTCGACTATGTTTTTAATAAATAATCTTTTATTTGACGATAACTGTTATTTTAACAATAATAAAACTGTATTATTACATTGAAAATTGAATACAAGGTTTATCATGAGTTTTCGTTAGTGAAAATTCAAAAAGAAGTTGAGCGGAAATCCATACTATTTTTTTATGACCATCAAAATCAAGAGTATTTGAAAATTATTTTGAGTTAGAAATACATAAAAAAAATATCTATTTATATATATAAGATTTGAAAATTGAATAGAGGATCCCTCATAAGTGTTCATACCTTTAAGACTTTAAAATTAATAAAAAGTTTACCGGAATGTCGAACTAATTTTCTTGAGCGTTTAAAGTTTCAATTTTTTCGACATTCAATTTTCAACCGTAAATTAATGAATTCTCATCAAACGATAATCTTATTTTGTTTATTAATTCAAAAATGAAATAACTTAAATTTTCAGCAAATGTTCATTTATAATTTTCTATAGTCATAAAATATTCAAAATACAAATTTTGACTAATTTTGAGCTATTTATAATTTTAAACTTTTTCTAGACTAAAACAAATTTCTCTGATGTGAGTTATAGTAAGTTATAGTAAGTTACTTACGTGAGTTGTATCAAAAAAAAAAAAAAAAAGGCGGGTACGTGAATGTCACTCTGCTGTACAGTAGGTTACAAGTTGGTCACTGTATTTGAATTCAACAATATCATATCATTGTATTCTAAAAACGATTCTGAGCGGAGAAGGTTTGTCAGTCTGGATACTTTACATTGTTATTATATTTTATTGTAGCCTGTAAGTTGAATTAATATTATAAATTACAATAAAATAATTAAAATCATTATTTAATTCTGAGCGGAGTGAGGGATTTAGTGGTTTTACAATAATTATGGTGTTTATTTTTATTTATTCATTTTTTTTTTTTTTATCCTGCAAACGATATTTCTACCAGAAGGAGTGCTTCGATTCCATCATATTATAGTATCTTATCTTTTAGCGAATTGGATCAAGATGGTACTTTAGAAAGGTAATTTTTTGATTTTCTGAATAGTTATTTAATGCCACGGGAAAAAGCACCGACAAATTACGAAAAACCACTAAAAATGGGATTTTAATTTCTAACGCTTTGTTTATCATTATTATAGAAACGAATAAAAAATAATAATAAGTATTATAATATTAATTCTACTTACAGGAATTCAAATTGAATACAATCCATTATATAGTGACCCACTTGTAATCTAATGTACAGCAGAGCGACATCCACTTACCTGCTTTTTAAATTTATTGTGATGAAATTGCCTACTATTTTCAAATAACGTGTTGTATATTTTATTATGTCGCGATAATAATAAAATAGTAAAACTTTTTTTATTTTTATTTTTATTCGTTTCTATTTCGATAAGCACTGTTAAAAATTAAAATTCCAATTTTAGCGGTTTTTCGTAATTTGTCGGTTGTTTTTCCGGTGGCATTAAATAACTCTTGAGAAAATCGAAGATTGACCACCCTAAAGTACCATCTTGATCCAATTCGCTAAAGGTTAAGGTTAGGTTACTTCTTGTAGAAATTTTGTATAGGATAAAAAAATAATAAACACCATTGTAAAACCACTAGCTTCCTCGCTGTGCTCAGAATGGTTAACAATTTCTAAATTGATTGGTTTGCTAATTGGAGTGATGATGTATTATCGCAATTAAAATATTTAGCGCTATAATTTCAATCAATACACTTTTTACATAAATATTTAGAATCAATCAAACTGTGTAATATTAATAAAGTGTAATGAAAATACGTCACCAGTTTTGAGTATTAAGAAGCAAGTTTGTTCAGTGGCGCAGTGTATAGGCAATTCCGGTACATTATTGAGTAGTTGGCATTTATAATGACGTGTATCATACTCCCATAAAAATATATACAAAAATAAAAAGCGGGTAAGAGGATGTCGCTTTGATGAAACAAAACACCATAGTAAAACTTCGCTCAGAATCTAAAAAACCACTCGTTATAATTTTTGAAATATTCACGCACTTAAGATTGTTTTTATTATCATTTTAATCTTTTTATCTAAAAAATAAAAAAGAGAAAAACAGAAAATATAAAGTTTTTGTTATAAAGAAAACCAAATAGCTGGAGTTTGTAAATAAATATTCATATGAATTACACAGATAAATCTATATTGTTTTACTTTTCTAGCGTAAAAATGTGAATATTTGCTTGAGGCGTCGAGGTACCTAAATATAACGACCGCTAGAAAAAAAAAATATAATTGTGATCCATTTAAAAAAAGGTGGGTAAGTGGATGTCGCTCTGCTGTACAGTAGGTTAGAAGTGGGTCACTGTATAATGGATGGTATTAAATTTGAATTCAATGATATAATATCACTGTATAAGAAAAACGATTCTGAGCGGAGACGGTATGTCAGTCTATGTATTAGACATATATATACTTATCTATGGTATTAAAAAAAAATTGACCTATAATAAATTCCAAATTAATCATATCATAATATCTATTAGGTACTTATAACGCGTTATACATCAACAAAAAACCGTGGTACTATCATAGATATATAATAGTATACTTTAGAAGTTTCAAGTACCCACAAATAATATTATACAATCACAACAAAATAACTAAAATAGTTATCCTAGGTTTTTAATATGTAATTTCGTCCAAATTTGTACTTAAAATGACTATAAAAATAAACTGTATAAATGTATTTTTTAGATTTTTTGGTAACAGAATTAATTACTTACGTGGAATCTTGTTTTAAATTTTAAATTCTTAGATACAAAAATTGAACATTTTATAAATTTTTAACTACAAAATAATTATTGAATCTTAAATTTGATAAATTGTGGAAATCCATACTATTTTTTTATGACCATCAAAATCAAGAGTATTTGAAAATTATTTTGAGTTAGAAATACATAAAAAAAAATATCTATTTATATATATAAGATTTGAAAATTGAATACAGGATCCCTCATAAGTGTTCATACCTTTAAGACTTTAAAATTAATAAAAAGTTTACCGGAATGTCGAACTAATTTTCTTGAGCGTTTAAAGTTTAAATTTTTTCGACATTCAATTTTCAACCGTAAATTAATGAATTCTCATCGAACGATTATCTTATTTTGTTTATTAATTCAAAAATGAAATAACTTACATTTTCAGCAAATGTTCATTTATAATTTTCTATAGTCATAAAATATTCAAAATACAAATTTTGACTAATTTTGAGCTATTTATAATTTTAAACTTTTTCTAGTTTTTTTTTTCCTATAAATGTCAATACAATGTCGATTCGATCGTTTTTGGTGCGTCAAAAAATTTGACAATTGTATACACGATTCGTATTAATTTTTATAATAACAGTTTAAATATAATATTAAAGATATAAATTCACGTCTCCGTTCAGTACCGTTTCTCGTATACAATTATTTTATATCAATACTAGACCGGGTTTCAAATAATTCTTAGGTCTCAAGCCAAGACCTGTAAATTAATCCGAGTAATTCCTTTATTAACTGCAGCACACTGTAATAAGTTATTTGCCAAACGCATACGTATTAATAAATAAATAAATATTAATCATAACATATTTTGTATTCAAACCATAGGCGCACATTGGGTGTGAATTTAGGGGGTGCTGGAATAGTTTATGTTACACATGTCCATGGGGGGCTTTGTCACCCACACCCCCCTTAATCTTAATACTATAACTAACTGCATTACATTAGCTTTAAATTTTTAATTAGAATGGGGTACCTAACTTTGATTTCGCGGGGTTACTTTGATACCCATATATTTTTATTCACCAGAGTACCATGATAATTAAATTTTTTTTTCATAAAATGGGGTTACTTTGATATCACATTAAGAAATATAGGTATCGAAATTGCCCGTTGTGTTACTTTGATAGCATATTAAAAAATATTGATATCTCAAAAGATAATTTCAGAATTTTAAAAATTAAAACGTTAAAATATTGAACTAGTTGTAACTAATAGTTAATTTTGAGAGTTATATCGTTAACACTACAGAAGTTATCCATATAATAAAAAATAAAATTGTCATAAAACAGTAAAAAATTATCAAAGTTACCCCATTTTACTGTACTACTTTTATTTTTAAACTATGAGAACTTTTTTCGTATTTGTGATATCGAAAAATTAAAAAGTATGTTGCACAGTCTATGTTCTCTTCTTCCTAGTAGGAACATTTGGGTTGCATAA
>NC_042493.1:125783739-125797179 GCF_005508785.2 Acyrthosiphon pisum
CCAAGCACCCCCCTATGTGCGCCTATGATTCAAACGCATGCATTGACACTAATTAAGTCGATCAAATTTCTGAGAATTACAATAAGATTTAGTAAACATTATTAATAACAAGTTTAGGTTATAGGTTACCTAACCAAATAGATGTGAATTCTGCATAAAACAGTGCAAAATTGTATTAATTACCAGTTACACCTACGCTACGTACGTTGTTTGTATCAGTCAATCGTTATTGGATATTATTGACTTAATAATTTTAAGAAATTCAGTATGAATACGTTTAAGCTTTCTAATATTGTAATTAACATTGTGATTTTTTCATTTTTTCAGGACAACCAGATTTATCTAAAGTTTATGAAGATGGAGACCCATGTGATATTTTTACAAGTATATGTTTTAAAAATACACACTATTCGAAAGAATTTAACTCGATGTTTTTTACACAACATAATTTTACATTGGACAATGCATGGAGATCTCTTGGAAAAACTATGTATTGTGGAAATGGTCCTTGTCATGTAGAATACGCTATGAAGATTGAAAATAGTACACAAATTGAATATGGCAATGAAACATTTTCAACGCGATCGTCCACCTTGGGCAATACTGAATCTTTTTCAAAGGCTATAACTGAAAGTGTTAAGGCTGGTTTTTCGACCCTGGGCATACAACTTGGGGGATCGACAGATTCTTCTAAAAAATACGGTAGTGAACGATCATTTCAAGTTACTTATGAGAATGGTTTGACTGTATCGTATTCAACAAGTACGACAAATACTGTTGGTGCAGAAGAAAAAATAACATGTGACGGAGTTCAAAATGAAAAAATAATTATACAGTCGCGAACAAACATGATACGATTGACGGGCAATGTTTGCGTATATTTACTTTATCATGAAACCTTTAAAGAGTACGTGTTCAAGTGTAATTACATTGATTTAAAAATGTATCCAGTACATAATCAAAATATAGTCACAGAATGGCGATGTAATCGTGAAATAATAAAATTTTAAATTTATTAGAATAAAGAAAAAATAAAAATAACTTACATTTTCAGCCAATGTTCATTTATAATTTTCTATAGTCATAAAATATTCAAAATACAAATTTTGACTAATTTTGAGCTATTTATAATTTTAAACTTTTTCTAGTTTTTTTTTTCCTATAAATGTCAATACAATGTCGATTCGATCGATTTTGGTGCGTCAAAAAATTTGACAATTGTATACACGATTCGTATTAATTTTTATAATAACAGTTTAAATATAATATTAAAGATATAAATTCACGTCTCCGTTCAGTACCGTTTCTCGTGTACAATTATTTTATATCAATACTAGACCGGTTTCAAATAATTCTTAGGTCTCAAGCCAAGACCTGTAAATTAATCAAAGTAATAACTTTCTTGACAGCAGCAAACTGTAATATTAATAAAATGTAATTAAATAAATTAATATTAATCATAACATATTTTGTATTCAAACGCACACATTGGCCCTAATTAAGTCGATCACAGTTCTAAGAATTAGAAAAATATTTAGTACATTTTCAAACTTTTTACACAACATATAAAATTTTATTGACATTCATAGAAAGAAAAACTAAAAAAATGTATAATTAATAATCTCCGTAAACAGCTCAAAACCAGTCAAAATATTTTTTATATTTTATGGTGTATGGAAAATGCTAATTTAAATGTACAGTAAAAATGTCATGTATCTACGGTAATTTTTTTATAAATTTAATAACATTTGTTTTTTTTTGTTAAAGTGGCTTAAGTTGTGTGTGCTACAGTTATACGTATAATCGTAGAATCGTAACAATTATTATTACGTGCCAGTTTATTATTTTGTTTTTTAGAAGATAACCATCGTCGATGCCGTACACAATAAAACTAGATATGTAACAATGTTCTACAGTTATTCAGATCAATAACCATTGGTGTTGTCGAATACAAACTAAAAGTGCGTTATTTCACGAGGGTATAAATAGAAAATTTCGTGGTAGATAGTCATTAGTTAAATTTAAAATTAGATCAGTACCTAGGTACGTATTTTTTTGATTTGTCGTGTTCACTACTAGAACAAATAGAAATAAAATATTTTGAAAATTTAATACCTGAGCTCAACCAATGCATATATCTTTGGTGTGTGGTATAAATTTCGCATGTCAAATCCACCTAGTTTTCGGGAAGAGAAATAATACATTGAAACTCATTGATAATAATGCCTTGGCTGATCATTAGTTAAATTTAATATTTATGTATGTATGTTTATTGTATGAAGAAATTTTAAAATTAATTCTCTGTGTTTTAAGAGTGACTTAAAAAGGTTGGATTTTTATTTTATACGACTTACGCAAACAGGGCATGTATTTAAAATTTAGACCAGTTTATTTATGTCAAATTTTCAAATATTAACTAGACATACGTGTTTTGTACCTATAATATAATGTGACTTGAAATTTTTAGACTAAAACAAATTTTTCTGATGTGAGTTATAGTAAGTTATAGTAAGTTACTTACGTGAGTTGTATCAAAAAAAAAAAAAAAAAAAGGCGGGTAAGTGAATGTCGCTCAGCTGTACAGTAGGTTACAAGTTGGTCACTGTATAAAGGATTGTATTAAATTTGAATTCAACGATATCATATCATTGTATTCCAAAAACGATTCTGAGCGGAGAAGGTTTGTCAGTCTGGATACTTTATATTGTTATTATATTTTACTATAGCCTGTAAGTTGAATTAATATTATAAATTACAAAAAAATAATTAAAATCATTATTTAATTCTGAGCGGAGTGAGAGATTTAGTGGTTTTACAATAATTATGATGTTTATTTTTATTTATTCATTTTTTTTTTTTATCCTGCAAACGATATTTCTACCAGAAGGAGTGCTTCGATTCCATCATATTATAGTATCTTATATTTTAGCAAATTGGATCAAGATGGTACTTTAGAAAGGTAATTTTTTGATTTTCTGAATAGTTATTTAATGCCACGGGAAAAAGCACCGACAAATTACGAAAAACCACTAAAAATGGGATTTTAATTTCTAACGCTTTGCTTATCACTAGAAGCGAATAAAAAAAAATAATAAGTATTATAATATTAATTCTACTTACAGGAATTCAAATTTAATACAATCCATTATACAGTGACCTACTTGTAATCTACTGTACAGCAGAGCGACATCCACTTACCTGCTTTTTAAATTTATTGTGATGAAATTACCTATTATTTTCAAATAACGTGTTGTATATATTATTATGTTGCGATAATAATAAAATAGTAAAACTTTTTTTATTTTTATTTTTATTCGTTTCTATTTCGATAAACAGTGTTAAAAATTAATATTCCAATTTTAGCGGTTTTTCGTAATTTGTCGGTTGTTTTTTCCGGTGGCATTAAATAACTCTTAAGAAAATTGAAGATTGATCACCCCAAAGTACCATCTTGATCCAATTTGCTAAAAGATTAGGTTAGGTTACTTATTGTAGACATTTTGTATACAGGATAAAAAAAATAAACACTATTGTAAAACCACTAGCTTCCTCACTGTGCTCAGAATGGTTAACAATTTCTAAATTGATTGATTTGCTAATTGGAGTAACGATGTATTATCGCATTTAAAATATTTAGCGCTATAATTTCAATCAATACACTTTTTACATAAAAATTTAGAATCAATCAAACTGTATAATATTATTAAAGTGTAGTGAAAATACGTCACCAGTTTTGAGTATTAAGAAGCAAGTTTGTTCAGTGGCGCAGTGTATAGGCAATTCCGGTACATTATTGAGTAGTTGGCATTTATAATGACGTGTATCCTACTCCCATAAAAATATATACAAAAATAAAAAGCGGGTAAGAGGATGTCGCTTTGATGAAACAAAACACCATAGTAAAACTTCGCTCAGAATCTAAAAAACCACTCGTTATAATTTTTGAAATATTCACGCACTTAAATTTGTTTTTATTATCATTTTAATCTTTTTATCTAAAAAATAAAAAACAGAAAAACAGAAAATATAAAGTTTTTGTTATAAAGAAAACCAAATAGCTGGAGTTTGTAAATAAATATTCATATGAATTACACAGATAAATCTATATTGTTTTACTTTTCTAGCGTAAAAATGTGAATATTTGCTTGAGGCGTCGAGGTACCTAAATATAACGACCGCTAGAAAAAAAAAATATAATTGTGATCCATTTAAAAAAGTTTAGCTAATTAAATTGTGTTTTAGTACATTGAAACATTTGCATTTAAAACCTTAAGTATCCCCAAATATTAGGTTCAAATATTAGGTAACTTATTTATTTAAAAGAATAACATACTTTTCATAATATTTATGTATTACGCATAGAAATATAAAAAAAAGGTTATTAAAACTATCCCATAAAGTTAATTTATAATTTAAAAATTATTACAAGAAAGCTTTAGCTTATGTCATAGGTAATATCAATAATTATACTATGAAGTAAATAATAACACCAATTAGTTAGGTAGAAATATAGAATACTCTATCGTATATACATTCCTAGCATAAAATATGTTTAAATGACATACGAGTCTATACAAGTATACAACTAATTTTTAGTTTGCGTTCAATGAAAAAAAAAAAAAAAATTATGTGTTATATCGTTTATAGGCTTATTCTACTTTTTTTTTAACATTTGAGAAAAAATTACGAATGAATTATTTACCATTTTTATATCTTTAAATTTTTCACCATTCGAATAATTTAATTTTATCTATCTATTACGGAAAATACTTAAAACAAAAAAGTATTTTCTAGATTAAAATGAGTTTTAAAATTTAAATTTAAATCTAAATCACGTATGTTAAGTGGATTCAATACAGTGATTTTCTGTTTTTGTCTAACACACACGCGTGACACAAGATTTTAGACTGGTTCTTTGTAAACATACCATTTGATGTAATGAAGCAATAAGAATTCTAAAAACAGATTTGTTAATATCTAATTAATACATTATTTAGTTAATCTATTATTATAACCATATTATAACAACATACAACGTATAATTATAGTTATTGTATGTTAAACATATATTGTTAAATATAAAACAAATATTATTATGATTAAACTTAAATAAGATATAAGTATACTATTGTTTCTCTAAAATCTTTATAAAAACAATAATATACAATTAATATATTAATTAATTGTGTTTATTAATGTATATATTCAGGGCTGCATTTGTAACGAATTAGCTTCGAATTTAATCGAATTTAACATCTCATTAATTGTATGAGATATATATTATTGACCAACAAAAAGACTTAGGTAATTTTTACATTTTATCCGTTTCTATGGTGATGAACAAAGCAGATTTTAACAATTAAATATAACTAAGCCTCATAAAATATATAAAAAAAATTTATACTTTCTGAATTTAAAACTTTTATTACGACTGGATCAAATTTTTTTATAATATATATTTCTCTAAAACAATCTTTACAAATGGGCTATTTTAAAGTTTTTCATCAAAATATTTAAAATGTAAATAAAATGTATTTTGTATAAAACAAGTCTGTGAGAGAATGCAGTTTTCTATGACCCATAAACCACCCACAACTTGAGGGGAGCACTCATATTGTGACATACAAAACATACAACTTATGGCCAAGTCGGTTGAGCTCTCGTAAGCTTTAAACACGCATGGGTTAATATGAAAATCCAAGATTTATATAATACGGGGGAAAAGGTCATTAAATAAAAAAATAAGAATATGTTTAAGGTAATCATGATGTTTTGTATTTTTACATGTAGCATACAATAGTTATAATAATAATGTTTTCAATCGCGACAATAATAATATGGCAGTTTTTTTGGAAATAATAGTTTTGATTTTCACGAGTGAATAAAATAATAACTTGTGAGTGCATGGCAATCGCATAAAACATAATAAGTGGTTGGCGCATAGCAAATCCATAGTAAAATAATAAGTTGGTGGCACATGGCAGGTATGGAATGAAAATAATGATTTTACGGATAATTTAGCTCGTCGCAAGACATATTGTTTTTTGTCAATTTAAATATTTTGGATCTCGTCGGTAAACGTAGATCTCGACGCATAATAAAAAGTATAATAATTATTTGGGCCTCTGACCACGGAAAACGGCGCATTACATTACTCGTAATTTTCCCTCACAGGGTTACCGGAAAGGTTTGTGCAAAGCATCTTTTGACATAACAATGATAATAATTTACTGCCGATATACGTTTTTCTTTGGTCTTAAGCACGATAACTGAGGGCATTAGATGTAGGATGGTACTGTAGGGTTAAGGACGGTAAGCAACAGTCGGAGGAACACGTTTTTGTGCTTGGCAGAATTTTCGATCTGCCACGCCCAGTTGTGGGATGGCACCATGACGACCTCTCTGTCTCCAGACACCGCGACTGCCCGCAGAGAAGTGTCGACCGGTGACCGAGGTTCGAACAGGCGACGGTGCACGTCGCGACTGACGTCTTAGTCCACTTGGCTACTCCGCCTCCCTCTACATTTTATATTGAATACATAAACCATAAATTAATAGTTTAATGTTAACAATTGGAACTAGGTACATACAGGTAATTAACGAACGGACGGGGCACGGGGATTATAAATTGTTTTAAACTTTCGTTTAGAAACCTAAAATGTTCGGTCAATAGCGTTATAATATATTGTAACAAGACGTAACTCTTGTTGGATATTATCTCGTTAGCTTTATTGAAATGAATTGAACATATTATAATACACTTTTCTCGTGGTTTTTGGTTACATTATTTTCTTTTATATTTTTATACTCTGTATAGAGCTTACATTATGGCATGGTAGGATTTTTACAAATTCACAAACATTGACAATAAAAAGGGGGGGTGTCAATAACTCACAGCGTATAGGGGTTACGCATGTTATTATTCACTGCTGGGGAGTCAGGTGGTGGCGCCAACCAAACGTATTCCAGACAGCACTGTTATGCTTTTGGTGGCGTAGCCCGTGGGAGCGTCCAGTGGCCAATAACACGTAAGTATACCTCATGACCTAAAAACAAGATATTATATTCACTGAAACTACATTCAAATGTCCTATTTCAAACTATAAACTATTTTTTTTTTTTTAGACATGTCTATGCATAAGACATATTGTGTTATTTTTTAAGTTTAAAGTTATCGAACATCAACTATTAAATATACAACTTACAAGTATGCGTTTCATTAAAGGTTCTGATAACCTTTAATTTTTCAATTTAGCAGATGTGAAAATATATAAAAGATCCTTGCATAAAATGTAAGGAGAATTATTAAGATATATGTAATCAAGTGAAACCAAGATTTTTTTCTCGATATATTTTGGTCAGATTAAAGTTTATCTGTTTGAAGTTCGACATAAACTTAGTGTAAGTACAACCAAATATTTCATTTCAATTACGTAATAGCTACTATTTTCATTAACATCGATATAGAATTCTGCAATTTTTTTAATATTATATTTATAAATGGTTCATTAATTAATAATGAGAAAATAGATTATTAGCAGGGCTGTGAATTTAATGCACAAAAGTCAATCAATGCAATAAAAAACGCATTTAAAATGTCAAAAAAATGAAATAAAGTATGCACTTAAAATATGGTGTTTAATTAAATTTTTATATTGATATTGTTATTATAGGATATTAGTACATTACATTTTACATGCATAAAAATGTGTTAATTTAATAAATAAAATAATAATAAAAATTACCTACTAAAATTATTAATCAACCAACATGATCTGGAAATTTTATTCGTGTCTGATATACGATAAGCCACAAATAACTTATCTAGTTATTTAGAAATTGCCTTTTTTTTATCGATGTACTGTGTGTGTACAAAAACAGAAAAAAAAAATATTTTTAAACATGTCAATTGACGGAATTTATTTGAAATGATTCATAAATGTTTGTACTTACAAATCACGTTTCACAAGCACCAAAAAAAAAAAATTCACTTTCCTACAAATTCATAGCCCTAATTATGAGGATAAAAAACCAAGATAAAAATGTATGTTGACTGTAGTTTTGAGGTTATGAAATAAATGTTCTTAACACTTATAAAATTATATATTAATTTAAAAAAAACGTATTTTTATATATTATATTTAAAATGGTCGTATACACGCTTTTAGATATATATTGACAATGCCGTTCTTTAAAATACACATTTATTGCTGATTTATAACTTTAATCTCGTAAATCATAAAGTTTGAAATTAAAATTAATAAATCTGTTCAATTTTACGTGTTTTTTTTTTGTGTGTGCTTCTCAAATAATAATTTAAAGAGGAATATTGTACATGTAATACAACAATTTTCAAAAATAAAAGTGTATTTATTTTAAAAAAAAATCTGAAAAATCTAGCCCAATACAGCATTTTATCAGTAAAGTATTATTTATTATAATCTATAATATTATACCATCATTATACGAACTATATGTATATTATAATGGAAGAGCTGATCAAATACACACACGACACCAATATTATCGTTCTTCTTATGTTCTAGTTATTTTAGTTCGGATCATGTGAATAATTATATAACAATAATACGATTGTATACTACTACAGGTATATTAATTATTGCCGTTGTACGGAAGATTACGGCCACCGGTTGATTGCGTGCGAGCCATATTTTTATATACATATAATATATTATATAATCTTGACTTTATTATTTTAAAATAACTTAATTTAACAACTTAAAATAAATCGTTGACTTGCCGAGCCTTGGACAACATTGTCAACATTAGGTATATGATAAATTATTTGAATTTGAATTTTTTTTCTGTATTAATTAACGCCAGTCGGATTTTATAACAATATCGTCAAAATTATACAAAAAAAGTAATATGATATAATAAATATACGTAAAACGGTTATAACAAATCATTTATGCGATAAACATATATCGAATTAAAACGATGAATGTTTCCAAGTAGCTACGAAATTGTTGATACCAATTATATGGACATCATTCTTATTAAGAGAGCATTTCTTCCAAAATCGCCACGACTTGATGGAATGTAAAAGAAATCTTTATTAGGAGTATTACCGGGGATTTAACATTGTAAGTATGTCTGTTACAACTTATAATGTATGCTAAATTATTCATATCTTTATACCTACGAACTGTTCCGTGCTATAGTCGTCGTCAACTGTTGCCGTGTTTTTATTATAATATTCTCAGGAACAAATCGCCCGTTTTTTTACTTTTATTATATTGTTTTTATTGTTAATATTAGGTACATTAATCACGATTCACGATCGTTCCAATAGTTATGGTAGGAATATTGTGAAATATTACGAATTTAATTAACCAATTTTTTATAATTTATTTTTTAATTCAGTTTTTAAAATTAATGCATTTTACAATATTATAACAATTTATCGTATATTTAGTCACTTTAAAATTTTGAGGGCCAGGGGTGGCTAAGACCTGCACTTTGAACTTTTGTGGTGCTTAGTCCCGTAATAGGTGAAAATTGGGGAGCCCCCACCCCAATTTTCGCCTATTAGTCCATATTTTAATTTCGTAATAGGTGTTTTTATTCTAACGGTGACTATAACACCAATATTGAGCTAGTTATAGTAAGGCTCTACATAGAATGGGTATGCTATGCCACCATTTTGCGACTCATTTATCAATGATAAAATGATGAAATAAAGTGGGAGAAATTAAAATTCACATAACATTATTAGTCGCAAAATGGCGGCGTAGCATACCTGTATCTATAGTGCCCTAGTTATAGTATAACTCTTCTACTCAGACTGCGTAAACGCGTTTTGTCTATGTCATACATGTGTAAGACTGCAGAGACAACACATGCGGGCGTGACGTTCTCTTGAACATTTAAGTTACTCTGCATTATTTTGTTTAGGAGTAGTATCGTTCAAAAAATCTGTGACAAGTGACAACTAAATGCGCTACCTATATGCGGAAACGCTGAATTGAAGATAATAATGTTATGATATTGTAATTATATAGAGTATATGACATAATATAATAATATTTTTATATTATAGATAAATAGATAGGCACCTACTATCTAGCAAGTGATTATAACGGAAAAAGTAAAATCGTAATTCATGCTATCACCATAATTCACCACAATAATGATCATAACAGGTAATAAAATACTTATGTTACTCCGAGAAATGGACCATTTATATAACATAGGACGTAATTCACTCATAAATGAACTCGTAAATTTAAATTATTGAGCTTAAAGATTGAATGATAATACTCATTTTAAATTTTGTTTTAAATATTAAATAAGTTATATAGGTACGAGTAGAATTTATTCGTTTGAAACCCATAATCTGTTATTAAACAATTTTAATTTGTGTATAGGTTAGGTAACCTATTAAGGCATTAATATCGAATACGGATTTGCTCATGGATAGTTCTTTCTGAAACCCAAAAATCTAACCAAACATATTTTCACAATTTTTTTTTTGACATTAAATTTCAAATATTGACAAAACTGGATTTTTAATTGAAGAATTACTTATTATTTCTCAAAAAATTTGAATTCAAAGTCAAAAGACTTGAAACTTTTACGTGGATATATCATTACATATATATTATATGTAATATTATATATATGTATAATATATTATATATATATTATATTATATAATATATATATTATATTATATATTATATTATATTATTATATATATTACATTTGACTATAGGTACACAATTTTAACCTAACTGTTTTTAACCTAGCTGTTGCCTATTTATTACTGATAATTCAATACCATTTTAGTAAACCTTGATAAAACTCAAAATAATTATTTCAGATTTTTTTTTTGATAATCATTATATTATTTTCTTTATAATTAAAATCGAATAAATTATTTATTTTATATTTCATTAATAACCGTTCATTTCCTAATTAAGAGGTATTAAATGATTTGAAAATTAATTAGTAAAATGTTTTATTGATTTATCGGTATTTTTAAATACAATTATTATAAACGTTTTCTTATACAAGACTGCTGTTCGCCGCAATTCACGGTATCAGTTCTCGTAATACATAAAAATAAAAATATGGACAAATTAAATTTTAAAAGAAATTTGCGTCCAATGTAAAAAAAGAAAATGTGAGTCTTTGACCATGCCAATTTGTATTATGTAAAAATCTTAAGGCTGCAGACTGACATCAACTTCTAGAACTCAATCGAGGAGTGTTTGAAATGTAAGTTTCTGGCTTAGATAAATAGTTAAGTGAAATTATATACAATTTGCACGTATTGTTTATCGAGATATTTTTCGACCGACTTTATAGGAACACCCAAAGGTGGGCAAGTTAATGAAAATAATTAACTCAAGTTAAGTTAAGTTAAGAGGACATGAGATCGATAAGTTAAAAGTTAACAGTTAACAAATAATAAATTTAACTCGATAAGTTAAAAGTTAATATAAAAAAAAATATTAACTTAACTCAGTTTAAAAAAAGTTAATCTATCAATTTTTTTAATCACATAAAGAGTGAATGTGTCCTTTTAGTTTCTAATTTATAAATTATAAAAAACAATTTTATTGAACTTTTATCATAATGTACGCTGTATACCCTTTTACTTTTACTTTACTATTATTTAATAATTCAAACTATACTCATCTCAAATTAATAACTTAATAAATATATTTTTTTATATCATATAGCAATTGAGTAATATAACTTATATAACATTAAAACATAGCAATTGTCAATTTTTAATTTTTAATTTAAAATGATTAATTTTTCAAAAACATTTATAATTGCAACTCGTATAATATATCATTTACAACTTAATAAAATATATGAATATACACAAAATTATGTTATCAAGAAAATGAACAGAAATGTTTGTGTTTTTGTATTGGATTATTTTTATTTTATACTGACATAGTAGTATTACGTATAAACGAAAAATTTCAAAATGTTTTTACCTTGATGGATTTTTTTAAAATCAACTGAGAAAAGCTAAGTTATTCAACTGTAAATTAAACTAGTTAAGTTAAAAAGTTAAAAAAAAATTATCTTTTTAACTTAACTTTAACTTTTTAACTAGTTAATGCCCACCTTTTGAAACACCTTAAATAAAATTCAATATCATATATAACACATGACGATTTATTGCTGCAAGATAATCTTAATTGTTATGCTATATAATATAGAATACGAATATATTCACGTCATGAATATAAATTAGATATCGATTAGAATAGTTTTTCTTATACTTATAATGATATTATATCATTGAATTTAAATTTAACACCATCCATAACAGCGACCCACTAATTTTAATCTGCTGTACAGCACAGCAACATCCACTTACCCATATTTTTTTATCAGATTTTTAAATACGCAGATATTTAAATACCAATTGCAAAATCAACTTTATTTTTTTTCAAATGGTAACTTCAATATTTTTTAATGGATTCTTGTAAAGCTTTTTTTCTGAAAATGTTTTGTTCAAATCATCGATTTTGGTTCGCTAGTATACTAACTATGGTCCTCTAAAGTTTAGAAAAATATGCATTAATACTTTTGATTGAAATTATTGATATTGGTTTAATTTACAGGAGCTAAATAATTTTTTCTTATAACTAACTTTTATAACTTGAAATTTAAACTATAAGTTCCCTTTATTGGTAAGTATCGCATGCAAAGTATGAATTTAGCAGTTGAAATTCTTTAAGGATTATTTAATAATCGTGATTAAAACTCATTAGCTCATGTAAATTAAACCTATACCAATTATTTTACTAAACCCTAGAGGACCATATAGTTTATAAACTAGTGAACCAAAATTGATGATTTTATCATCAACATTTTCGGAAAAAAAGCTTTACCAAAATACATTAAAAAATATATTTAACGAAAGTCTAGGTCATCGATCCATAATCGTTAAAAAAAACTCTGCGTACAATGAGATAAGATACACCTGTATAAGAATTTAGTTGATAGGTAGGTAAAGCAAACTACGCGCTTGCAGTTATTGAAATTTTTTTTTTTTGTAATTGGAATTACAGAAATAAACTGAGATTATATTAAATTCAATATTTATAAAACAAAATATAAATTACTTTAAACATAGGTTTGCCAACTTTGAATTGTTCATAGTTATAACTCATAACTTATAAGATTCATACTTATATGGATTACAAGATTTAAAAACAATTGTATTATGTTAAGTTCAACGTAAAAAAAAAACACAAACGTTATTTCAAATAACTATATTTGCAATAATTGTATGTTAAGTTTATTGTTTATTTTTAATTATTAATTATGATTAATTATATATTTTAGTTTTTCCTTTTTTTTAATTACGTTTAGATTATTTTTTGTTATAACTTATAACGTTATAAATGACATTCTGAAGTCCTGGTATTTTAAATATTTTATCAG
>NC_042493.1:125798431-125802425 GCF_005508785.2 Acyrthosiphon pisum
CAGAAAAATCATAGGATTGTCACGATACCTTTTTTTTCACTTTTTTGTTTTTTTACACATGATTCACATAAATTTAAAAAAAATTTGACGTTTGATTGAGTAATATTTTTATATTTTTTTTTCAGTTCATACATCATTCTGTCTCTACCACCATGTCCAATAGATAGGTGAATGTTAAGTAAAATATCATATAATTCTTCGTCGTGGACGTAAAATATAATATCAGAATTTTCTTTCATTGGACGTATAAGTTTTTCATTACCTTGCACTTCTATCACATCATACCGTTGTACTAACCAATAATCACGTGGCGATTCTTTTTTTCCTGTTTTAATACGTTTCACTTCACTTATTAAGGAATCATATTTTTCTTTCAGCAAAAACGTACTGTTATTACGTTCTGTTGTTGTATTTTTTATAATTGTATCAAATTTGGTTTTCATTTTAAAGCACACTTATTAGTTATTACACTATACAACACTAAAAATGATTAAACTAACTAGTAAGTAAACTCGCAGTACACTATCACACGAATAAGTCTAGTCTATGCCAAATGGTGTGGTTCAATACTATCTTATCTTATTATTTTTATTAATAACAACAACGGTAACAAATTTTGTATATTATCTAATCCAGCCCCGGTCATATCTACCTAATGATAAAAATTTCATACATTAACGAAAACCCAATCGGTATTTTATATTTTAACTAGTAAAACCGTGTAATTTATATATTAACGAACATATTTAGGAATTTTATAGAATAACTAGTTATTTAATAAAATAACGTATTACATACATTACCGCTAACATATACAATTATAAATAGACTGATATGCATTACCTGTTTGAACTCTTCATTTTTCAGAAAGCAATTCCTTGCTCGTTTTTTTTATATTTCTTTAATTGTGAATGTAAACGTACTACGTAGTATATTTTAGAACTTATGTGGTGATCGTTATTATCAAAATATTATATTATTTTGTAGGCTAACAATAAATTAATAATTTAGTATAAGACTTATCAGAAAATAGGGCAAGATAATAATATCAAAACATTAAATTATTTAAATTGTGGACTAAACTCACAAAATAAATCCAAAATATTTAAAATTAATTAATTTTTTCTATTGATAATTATTATTATTATAATATAACCATATTTAATACTAAGTATTACAAAGATATACAATATGTCATATTGATTTTTTGAAAAATGGTAATAATTTATTTTTATTTAAAAATTCAACAACTTTGAAGAAATAAAATATGTTTAATGCTTATTTCGATTTCACCGGCCGTATCGCGTGCCACATGTTTGATACAACTCGTAGGTAATAAATAATTCTCAGTCTTTTTGGAAATTAGGAAAAATATTAAAAATTAAGATATAAACAAAGTTAAAATGTTGAAATGTCAATATTTTCAGAAAAAATAACCCTACAAAATGGCTATCTTCGATTTTTTTTGGAAATAATTAAATAAAAAAATTAATTTTTACCTTTTTTACCAAAACATTAAAACAAATTAAAACACAAAATATTTGTAGTTCTTTTCCCTGTCAGTCTTGTTAAAGAACCATAATAATGATATCTATGAAATGGACGAGTTCATTACCACACGGCACACAATGTTGTTCGCATTGTTATGAGATGATTTTCCGGAAGGAAGGACGCCGACGTCATGCCAATGAGAAATATACATTTTATTTTTAAAAAAAACTTGACTTTATTCTTTACATGACTTTGATAATGCAAGCGGAAATCGTACCTTGAAAGGTGTTATCGATACAACGAGTTATTTTTACGCTGAAAAAATAAAGACTACATAGGTAATTAAATAAATGTTTTTTTTTATTATTCAACAATACTATTAAGTAATAATTGTTAACAGTAGCTCTAATAGTTCTTTAATAGTTGATAATATAAATTTAAGATTTTATCATTTCACGATTACATCGCAATTCGGTGACTATATTTTGATTATGTACTGGATACATTTTTAAGTCAACGTAATTACACTTGTACACGTGCGCTTTCAAGGCTTCGGAATAACGTAAATGTACGCAAAAGTTGCCCGTCAATCGTGTCATATTTGTTTGCGCCTGTATATTTATCTTTTCATTTTGAACTCCGTCACATGTTATTTTTTCTTCTGCACCAACAGTATTTGTTGTACTTGTTGAATACGATACAGTCAAACCATTCTCATTAGTAACTTGAAATGATCGTTCACTACCGTCTTGTTTAGAAGCATCAATCGATCCACCAAAATGTATGCCCAGGAACGAAAAACCAGTATTAACACCTGCAGTTATAGCCTTTGAAAAAGATTCACTATTGCCCACTGTGGACGATCGCGTTGAAAATGTTTCATTGCCATATTCAATATGTGTACTATTTTCAATCTTCATAGTGTATTCTACATGACAAATACCATTTCCACAATGCATAGTTTTTCCAAGAGACCTCCATGCATTGTCCAATGTAAAATTATGTTGTGTAAAAAACGTCGAATTAAATTCTTTCGAATAGTGTGTATTGTTAACACATTTACTTGTAAAAATATCACATGGTTCTCCATCTTCATAAATTGTAGATAAATCTGGCTGTCCTGAAAAAATGAAAAATTCACAACGTTAATTACAATATTAGAAAGCTTACCTAAACGCATTCATACTGAATTTATTAAATTTATTAAGTCAATAAACAATAACGATTTAGTGATATAAACAACGGACGTAGGTGTAACTGGTAATTGATACAATTTTGCACTGTTTTATTCACAATTCACATCTATTTGGTCAATCTATAACCTAAACTTGTTATTAATAATGTTTACTAAATATTATAGTAATTCTCAGAAATTTTATCGACTTAATTAGTGCCAATGCGCGTTTGAATACAAAATATGTTATGATTAATATGATATGAAAGTATGCGTTAGACAAATAAATTATTACAGTGTGCTGCAGTCAATAAAGTAATTACTCGGATTAATTTACAGGTCTGGACTTGAGACCTAAGAATTATTTAAAAGCGGTCCAGTTTTGATATAAAATAATTGTATACGAGAAACGGTACTGAAAGGATACGTCACTTTATATTTTTAATATTATATTTAAGCTGTTGTTATAACAATTTATGACGAATCTTGTATACAATTGTCAAGTTTTTTTATGCACCAAAAACAATCGAATCGACATTGTATTGACATTTAGAGAAAAAAAAAACTAGAAAAAGTTTAAAATTATAAATAGATCAAAATGAGTCAAAATTTGTATTTTGAATATTTTATGACTATAGAAAATTATAAATGAACATTTGCTGAAAATGTGAAGTTACTTAATTTTTGAATTAATAAACAAAATAATAAAATTGTTCAATGAGAGTTCATTAATTTACAGTTGAAAATCGAATGTCAAAAAAATATTAACCTTCAAAGGCTTAAGAAAATATGTTCAACTTTCCGGTAAACTTATAAACTATAAACTATAAACCTATAAACTCTTTAACTTGTATAAAATAAAACATTTCGAGCTTGAAAAGTTGTAGCTATTCTATGAACATTTAAACTTTTTTTACAAAAAAGTAAAAACTTGGTTGACACTACAGTATTGCACTTGGTCCCACCACTACATCTCATAATCTATAAAAGCAACGTTCTTAGTTCTGGCCCTTGAATCAAGTGTAAAAAAAATCACTCTGTAAAAAAAAATATATATTTTTATTTTTAATTTTAAAAAGTTTATTTTGCAATATTGTATATTACAACGGTACCTAATGATTGAGGTTGGGATTATAATGCACTTTGCGTTGTTTTCCAAATCTACGGGATACTCGTTTTATAACATAAATACATTGCATTTTTTTGACGATTTTAAATGTAAGGTTATTTTATGTATTTAAAGATTTTTAGAGCATTTTGAAATTTTTTATAAATTTAAATTTGAAATTTTATTTTGAAATTTTTACATGTTATATGATTTTACAATAA
>NC_042493.1:125802638-125806207 GCF_005508785.2 Acyrthosiphon pisum
TAAACCTATAGGTATAGAAAAAAAATTAGTTAATTTTTAGAATTAAAAAGGTAGTCTAAATGATAAGTTCTGTCTGTTAAACTTTCTACAAATCATTTAAAAGTTTAAAACGTATAATTATAATTTTTATCTTTAATATTAAAAATAAAAATAATTTAGTGCACTATTTAGAATTGTTAGGTAATTTTTTAGTTTTTTAGAACATTAAAATTATCAATAATAATATATGACGATCAACCCAGAAAAAAGCCAAGGGAGGGGCAACTGCCCCTACTTGCCCCCCCCCTGCGGACGCCCTTGGGTAGGTAACATATTTCAGCGACGTTTTGAAGAAGATTATCAAGGTAGATCTAAGAAATGGCAGAAATATAATCTTGTATTAATATGAATATTACATTTTCTAGTGGTAATTCAGATTATTTAATAATACATTAAATAAATACTTACTACTACTGATATTACTAGCTATGGGTTGAATATTAATTAAAACGTGTTGTATCATATGTAGTTCATACCGTAACCAATAGTCGAAAAAATGTATAAATAATTTTTTTATAGACGTTTTAATTTCAAATTCAGACGAAATTAGATATTTAAACGAAGAAAAACATTTTGTAACTGTTAATGTCATCTTTATTTAAACGACCAAAGTGTTTTATAAACACAATACATTGTGGGTGAATACATTATAATAATTTATAGGTACTTCGTAAGCAGTATAATATTGTTTAAATATATAATAATAATAATGATTACTTAAATATATACTATATTATACATAAATATGTCTGTAGTTGTACCTCCTATAATTGTTTATAATTAAACACATAACGTAACGATCACGATTCACGATGACACCTACAATTTACTGTACCTACAGCTGAGTGGCAGAGTTGGGAGTTCGAAATATCATGGAAATATAATTTAACTTGACACAAGTTCTTTAAGGACCTATAATAGGTTCCTATTCTATTAATTTTAAGTTTACTAAATATTAATTATTAATTTACATATTTTATCTCACGTCTTTTATAAGATTTTGTATAACCATTAGGCATTTTTCTTTTATTGGTTGTTATGAAATTTGACTGGTCCAATCATACAGAACACGGATTCTTAAAATATTATTAACATATATTATAGGTAGGTAGTGAAAGACAATACTCAATATATATATGGCATGAATTGTAATTCTTATAAAAAAGCATAACATAATTCTTATATAGGTACTCAAGAAACATTATAACGTACTTGTGTAGTTATACAGGGTGTAACAGAAAGAACTACTACTAAAAAAAAAAAAATTATGCTAATTATTATAAACGTATGACAAAAATTGTTAATATTATATGATGAGTAAATAATTTAAGAAATATACTCTAGTTAGAAAGTTTCCAAAAATCATATTTTTAAAAAAGTTATAACGTTCCAAATTAATATAATCAAAAACATATATTGATAATTTAAAAAATTCTAAAAAATAAACTATTTAACTTAGATAAATATTTTTAGCATCAAAATTGTTCTTATAATCAGATTCACAAATTGGCTATTTTGAATTTATCCAAACAATTTTAATTTTTAGTACTAAAAAATAAAAATAACAATAATTTAAATTATACATGTAGCGCTGAGGTCTCTTAATGATGAATTAAAAAAAAAATTAAAAAATATTGATTAGTACAAAAGTTTTTACAAAAGTCAGTTCTTTCTGTTACAGCCTGTATATACAAAATAAATTGTATTATTCAATTTCGGCATTTTTGCTAATTAATTAAATTAATTTTTCTGGAACATTTATATTTCTTTTATACCTACCTAATATCTATACGTACTTGTAAAATACTTATTAATAACTATTTTTGCAATGTATTCTGTAATCACAAATATGTAATGTCCATTGACAAAAAGGTCCAGCCCGTATAATTAATAAAAATTACATTATTACATGTGAGTCTTGGGGTATAATTACAATTTATAAAAAATTAAATACAACAAAGTGACAATATTAAATTTTGCAATGATGTCTTAACATTCCGCATCTACGGCACATGTCTCTAGAATTTAAGTCTAAACAGCAGTGTCGTATAACAATAATAATAAAACAGTACCTAATCAGTATTATTTATCGCAGCTCTTAATGTATTGTAGATGACATTGTATACAAATAATTTAAAAAATTACATAATATTTACTTACCTTCAATGAATTAGTTTCCATGTCCATGATGCTATCATGAACTGCTTTGGCTTGTTTCATTGAACTTAGCAGCATTATGGAAATCAAAATTATAATATTGGCCATGATGTTATAATTATTGAACGCACAAAATATAATCGATAGAACAACAGTAAGTACCTACATGGACTATAGAGTTAACTCACAACAGCAAGTTGTTACTAAACTAAATGATACCGGTCCTAACCCTATATACCTACCGATGCATTTAGATGTTAATATACCTAGAGATATTGATGAAGAGATTAGCGGTGGCGAATGCTGACTCCGATAATGTTTATGCACATTTATCATAATGTATTGTAGTTCTATTTTATATGTAAATGAGATTTTAATTTAATTAATATTAATTAGATAACTGAGCATGCCTTGGGTGGTTAGTACCGTGGCTAAAGTTCTCGGAATAACTGGGATTTTACAGTGATAATAAGCGTCGTACAGATTGTGCACTCAGCTATCGCATGATCTGTCAGTAAATGTTACAATAAAGATAAATACAGATAAGTATAATAGAAATAGATGAAATTATTGTTATACCTACATTATGATTTTTATAAATACGTGATATTATATTATTGATGTCAAAATAATTTTTGTATTTTTATTAATTACATCTTTAAAAAGACAATTCCACTGGATATTAGATTATATTTTCTATTAAGCATTTTATTATATGAAAACTTATAATAATCAATAAAAAAAAGGTGGCTAAGTGGATGTCGCTCTGCTGTACAGTAGGTTACAAGTGGGTCACTGTATAATGGACAGTATTAAATTTGAATTCAATGATATAATATCACTGTATAAGAAAAACGATTCTGAGCGGAGACGGTATATCAGTCTATGTATTAGACATATATATACTTATCTATGGTATTAAAAAAAAATTGACCCATAATAGGTACTTACCTATAATAAATTCCAAATTAATCATATCATAATATCTATTAGGTAGTAGGTACTTATAACGCGTTATACATCAACAAAAAACCGTGGTACTATCATAGATATATAATAGTATACTTTAGAAGTTTCAAGTACCCACGAATAATATTATACAATCACAACAAAATAAATAAAATAGTTATCCTAGGTTTTTAATATGTAATTTCGTCCAAATTTGTACTTAAAATGACTATAAAAATAAACTGTGTAAACGTATTTTTTAGATTTTTTGGTAACAGAATTAATTACTTACGCGGAATCTTGTTTTAAATTTTCTATTCTTAGATACAAAATTGAAAATGTTATACAATTTTAACTACAAATAATTTTTCAAATTAAAATTTGATAAATTTTGTCAAATTTGATTTTTAAATGCTTATAAAAAA
>NC_042493.1:125806287-125808569 GCF_005508785.2 Acyrthosiphon pisum
ATTGTATGGTGTATAGAAAATGCTAATATAAACATTCAGTAAAATGTTCATGTATCTGCAGTTATTCGTTTTTGAATTACAACAAAATAAGGAAATCGCTACATGAGAAATCGAGTGAATATCCAATGTTGTAAAAATTTGAATTTCAAACGATCATAAAAATTTAATTTGACTTTCTTATAGATATTTTTTGTTTGATAAAGGTAGATAATCTTATAAGGAATCTTGTATTACATTTTCATATCTTAGATTTAAAAAGAAAAATTTTTATGAATTTCTAACTCGAAATAATTTGCAAATTTTCGTGATTTTTCCATATTTTGTCATTTTTTGAACTTTAAATGCTTATAAAAAAAAACTGTGACTAACGATTTTTAATATTTTTCATCTGCCTTTGAAACAATATACTAGGAACAATATACTGCCTTCTATTAAATTTTCAAGCTTTTTTATCCAACAAATAAAATTTTATTAATATTTTTAGAAAAAAAACTAAAAAAAAATGGAAAATGAAAATGTCCGTAAAGAGCTCAAACTAAATCAAAATATTTTGAAAATTTTATGGTGTATAGAAAATGCTTAGATAAACATTCAGTCAAAATTTCATGTATCTACGGTCATTTTTTTAAAAATAAAAAAAAAAATAAAAAAAAACACACATCATTGTAAAATCAATACATTCATCGTTCCACTCAGAATCTAAAAGTTTTACTATTTTATTACTGCCGCGACATCATAAATACATTATACAACATGTTATTTGAAAATAATAGGTAATTTCATTACAATTTAAAAAGCAGGTCAGTGGATGTCGCTCTGCTATACAGTAAGTTACAGGTGGGTCACTGTATAGAGGGTCGTATTAAATTTGAATTCAATTATATCATAATATGATTGTATACGAAAACGATTCTCAGCGAAGATTTTGTCAGTCTGGATCTTTTTTATTTTAATATACCCTGTAAGTAAAATTAATATTATAATATTGTTTTTTTTTTGTTCGTTTCTGTGGTGACAAACAAATCCTATTTTTAGCGGTTTTAGGTAATTTGTTGATGGTTTTTTCCCGTGGCTTTAAAAACTATTGACAAATTTAATACAATCCATTATACAGTGACCAACTTTTAACCTATTGTTCAGCAGAGTGACAATCACTTCCTTGATTTTGAGAGATTTTCCAATGCTTTATTTCTCTTCCCGAAAACCAGGTGATTTGACTTGCGACATTTATACCATGCACCAAAGATATATTAGGTATATTAGATATATTAGATACATTAGGTTTACCTCAGGTATTAAATTTTCAAAATATTTTATATCTATTTGTTCTAGTACCAAAAAAATACGTACTTAGGTACTGATCTAATTTTAAATTTAATTAATAACTATATACTGCGAAATTATTATTTTTACCCTCGTAAAATAACGCACTTGTAGTTTGTATTCGACAAAACCAATGGTTATTTTCTAAAAAACTAAATAATAAACTTGCACGCAATAATATTTTTTGCGATCATAAAATTATATCTATAACTCTAGCACACACTATTCGAGGAGATCTAGGAAAGATTGTCGAATATATTTCATAACAAGATAGCTCATCAAAAACAAATCGAAAACAATTAATTCTTCAATAACATGTAACGAGCTGTGACTACGTAATCAATTAATATATTTAAATACGCCAGCTAGTGGCATGCATTAATAGGAAAAATATATCTAATTGCTACAAAAAACCCCGGCGGCGTGCATAGGTGAACATAATAGTAATAATACAAAGGTACCGCACGACGCGCTACGGAACACGTGATAGGTATTCCATGATAGATATGAATATTCTGGGGAAACCTAATCGCTGAGCAGTACAAAAATTATGGTTTTGAACAAAATAATATAATCCAGAAATAGTATGATTATTTGAATGACGTCCGAAATGACCTCAGGTGTATGCGGCACGTATACCATTTTTATACTAAAAGTGCCATAGTAGGGATTTAATAGAATTACCCGACGAGATACGTCGATGGACAAGTGTCCATCAGACGAGCAGCCAGCCTTCAATCGAACAGACATCTACTTCAAATACGCAGTCACATCTCGTTTACAATAAGTTAAACAAAGTGAACTTAGAAATTATTATAACATTATTATACTGAATTCAAATAAACTATAAATTATTATTACTACTTCGGCTTGGTCATTCCAGTTTACATCCTACTTTGCAACTGTTGGCGGTGGCCCGGTTACAATATTGGCCGCTGCGGACAGGATAATCTCAAGGG
>NC_042493.1:125814539-125818090 GCF_005508785.2 Acyrthosiphon pisum
TCGCTGAGCAGTACAAAAATTATGGTTTTGAACAAAATAATATAATCCAGTAAATAGTATGATTATTTGAATGACGTCCGAAATGACCTCAGGTGTATGCGGCACGTATACCATTTTTATACTAAAAGTGCCATAGTAGGGATTTAATAGAATTACCCGACGAGATACGTCGATGGACAAGTGTCCATCAGACGAGCAGCCAGCCTTCAATCGAACAGACATCTACTTCAAATACGCAGTCACATCTCGTTTACAATAATTTAAACAAAGTGAACTTAGAAATTATTATAACATTATTATACTGAATTCAAATAAACTACAAATTATTATTACTACTTCGGCTTGGTCATTCCAGTTTACATCCTACTTTGCAACTGTTGGCGGTGGCCCGTTACAATATTGGCGCTGCGGACAGGATAATCTCAAGGGATACTTAGAAGATTACGAGGACAAATACAAATTTTTTCGAAATTTTTAGAAAAAAAAATTAGAAACTTCTCCATCTTCCCAAGTCAACCAAAGGAGGAAATCTATCACTGGATCACCGTTGGGAGCATGATCATCTTCCAACAACTTCGAGACATACCTGCACAAAGTAACTATCCACTTGTTCAACTTTAAATTAAATAATAAATTTAAAAAAATAAGTTAAATAAAAATAAATGTTCTAACAACTTGTTCTTAACAACTGGTAATTAAATAAAATAATAAATTATTTAGACATAGAATTAATTTATGGGAATAAAATAAAATAAATATTTTAGTGAATAGATATTTTAATTTTATTTTTCCAATTGATTAAATGATTGATTAATTATTTAATAGTTATAAATAAATAGTTGAATTTATTTAGGTTGAACAATTTTAAATTTTACGTAGTGTAATTGAATTTAGGCGTGTTTTTATAATAATAACTTTGAGAATTATTATTAAATATTTTATTAAAGGCCAAGAAGTAAGTCCTTATATTTTGTGAATTTTATTGAGACCATTGATGTCTGTGTTTTGAGATTTTTATTTTTAAAAGCCGAGAAGTAAGTCCTTATATTTGTTGAATTATTTAAGACGTTGATGTCAGTGTTGAATTTATTTTATAGGCCGTATGTAAGTCCTTCCGTGTGTTTTTTGAATTATTACGACAGTTGAAGTCGATTTTATTGAATTTGATAGGCTGAATAGTAAGTGCTAATATTTGTGAATTTATTTGAAGACAGTGAGTCTATATATTTGAATTTTATTTTGTAAGGCCGAATTAAGTACTCGAGTGAAAAAAAAAAATAATAATTAAGGAAACTATTTTAAGTTTAAGTTCAAATTTAAATCGTATTAATTTAATTAATTTAATTTAATCTATATAGTAGACAATTTAGGAAAAAATTATATTACTAATCATTTACTTTAAATAAACAATTCAATAAATACATTTGGTTTGAATTATTGAAGCAACCGGATTAGTTTTAGATAACTAATAACAGCAGTTATTAATTATTTAATTGTTATTTGTTTGCTTGTTTATTTTAATCATTATTTATTTATTAATTGTTTACTTATACATATTATTGTTATTATATATTTAAAGAAATATTATTCACGAATCAGTTTTACGTACGATTTTACGAACCTTTAACCAATATTATTTGGTCTGGGTTACAACGGGTTGATCGCTTGTTTTTGCACATATTATTCTTTGTGAATCTGATAATAAGCCATTTGTTTATATTCGACATCAAATTATATATGTATAATTAACCGACGGAAGGGCGAGACATATTACGATAAATTGTATTGAAATATTTAACAAGTATTCCTCCTTTACTTTTTATTAGTTTTTCTGCAAAAATTAAAGGGTCGATTAACGTGTTTTGACTTGTCGCAATTGGTGGATTTGTTGACCATTCTATTTCATACTGTTTTATTCATTTTTATTTTTTTGTTTTGAACCCTATAGGATGGTTTATCACATCCACGTCTGATTACGAAGTATTACTTCATATTACGAAGCAATATTCCAGGTTTCTTTTATTGGTTTTGCGTAAAATCAAGAGAATTCATTTAATTTTAATTTAACCTATTATATTCTGTCTTATTATATTATTAAAATATGTGTGCAAATAAAATTAATTTTATCTTATTTCTTTTTCTCTTCACTTTTATCTTTCTGTTCTTAACTGTCAAATCTGAACAACTGGAATTACATTCTCACGTCGTACATAAAGAAGGTAATGGTATTACTAAGCGTAGCCTAGTAGATGCGATTGCCACTTCCGCAATCGATCCTTGCTCTGCAGTTTGTATTCTCCCAATGTGTAGTATGTACTGCCTCTATACCCAGTATATCAAGCAAAAGAAAAAACTCTGCGACAGCATTTCATATGTTGAAGTTGAATTTGGCATGTCTACTGCTGCTAATGCTGGAAGTATTTTCATGACGATAGGATCATGTACCCCAGTTGTTAACGTATTTGTTAACACCGGTAGCATTTTCTATAAGTCTTATGGTATCTATGGTCTCTACAATAAAATTGATTGTGTTACCAATCTATTAATACGATCTGGTAAGGATCAGAGTAGTATTAGTGTCTGTACAGGATTGCTTAAATCAGTTCGTGATCAGTTGGCTACGTTGAAGGCTGCTTCAGTAGGTCATGATGTCGCGTCCTATTTTCCTTTTGTAGGATGCGCATTAATTCCAAACAAGCTTGTTATGCAGTATGGAGATGTTTTCAGTACTTCTCATTTTCTTAAGGAATGGCGTAAAAATAAATGTGATTCATATGTTCCGACGATTTGCGATTGCATATGATGCAATCATTCACTTAATCTTATTATTCTGAGTTTGAATAATATACAATTTTATATATAATCATTCTTATCTGAATATTATCCGAATATTTTACAGAATTTACCTGTAATAAATAAATTGTGTGTGTTTTCTTTACGTCTTTCACGCGTTCTTATAGTATGACGTTTAGGCCGTATTTATCAAACGACCATAATTTTTTTTTTACATTTTTTTTATTAAAATCAAATTATATTTCTTTAAATTTTTTTTATTAATATCCTATTATTTCCATAGATAAAAAAAAAAAAAATTATTATGTCAAGTAACGAAAATAATTATTTAAACTAAAAATTATTATTTTATGTAAACTGAGAATCGTTATTTTAGGTAAATTGAAAATTACTATTTATGTAAACTGAATTTTATTAATTATGTAACTGAAATTAATATATAATGTCTACTGAAAATTTATTACGTTATATAACTGAAAATTATTATGATGTATGAAAAATGAAATTATTGTGTTAAGTAATTGAAAATTATTATGTTATGTAAACTGAAATTTTACCATGTTATTGAAACTATTATGTTATTAAAAATGATAAATTTTATGTTATGTAAAACAAACATTTTTATGTAAATTGTCGTAAATAAGACAAGTATTAATCATTTATATATTATGTTTGTAAACTTATTTATTATGTATTCATGTGTATTGTAAACTTTTATCTCATGAAAAAATTTTAAAGATTTTTGTAGTTCTACAAAT
>NC_042493.1:125818190-125818526 GCF_005508785.2 Acyrthosiphon pisum
TAAATAATAATATTAAGATTTAAAAACAATTTAAAAGAACAATATAACAAGGCTTTGCACCCAAACGATTTATTCGGGTTATGGTTTCGGGTGCTTCAAATAAAAATAGAGGTTGTTGTTTCAGGTTTTCTTCATTTTAAAGAATATGGGTTTTGTTTAGCCAGTTTATTTATTCGGGTTATGGGCTATTTAAAATCGAGTAATATATCAATTTTGTTGTGCGTAAAGTGTTAAATTTGATTAAGCAAAGTATAAAGTTATACAATCAACTTTTCAGTACTAATGTCTATACAGTAGTGACACACAGTTATATAATTAATTTTAATATAATTTAAA
>NC_042493.1:125818576-125833529 GCF_005508785.2 Acyrthosiphon pisum
ACATCTCAAAAACTAATAATATTTTTGTATATAATAAATAATAATGTATATTACGTTTAATATTTTATAAGATTTTTGCATAACAGCTGTAAAATAAACAGCATTTATATAAGTTTTTAAATTTTATAAAGTATTAAACAATGCATAATTAGCACAAAACATTATAAAAGTAATGAACACAATTTTAAAAAATTTCAAAATCTGTGGAACACCATTGATATAGGCTGTTATGGTTTAAGTGTTAAATTGTGTCATTATTATATTTAAATTTAAACTATTTATTGTAAATCTGTATATTAAATATTATAATTATATATATTTTATACTGTATGTCTGTACCATACTGTACATTTAAAATTAAATTGGAATGATATTCTGTTAGGTATATAAAGTTTATTATTATTATTAATATTAATATATTATTTGTTTTAGAAAAATTGACATGCGAAGCTATTTGAACAATTTTGAATTGGAATATTCAAATTGTACCAATTAGTAATTTAGTTATTTGCTGTAATAATCATAAGTTAAATATAAAATCTTATTTAATTATATTTAATACAATTATTAGATAGAAAATACATTTATTAGGGTTTCTAAAGCTACTTTGAATGACCAAAAATTAATGAATCCAATTTCCATAACTCATGTCTAACTAAATTTCTAAAGTCTGAACTAGGTATATGTTGCCGCTTTCCAATTCACATCTACACATCCTGGTCTTCTAAGATCTGCACTATTAAAATTAGCTACCTACTTCTTCACAATCAGACAATAGTAGTATGGTATAGTCTACAAAATAAAAAAAATACATTTATTAGGGTTTTACTTATGTTTATCATAAAGTTACTTTGAATGTCCAAAAATTAATGAATCCAATTTCCATAAATCATGTCTAACTAAATTTCTGAAGTCTGAACTAGGTGTATGTTGCCACTTTCCAATTCACATTTACACATCCTGGTCTTCAAAGATCTGCACTTTTAAAATTGGCTACCTACCTACTTCTTCACAGTTGGACAATGGTATATCCTACAAAATAAAAAAAACACAATATAATAACTGAAGACCGTCAATGGTGGAGTTAACACTAAGATTTGCAATTGTTAATTAATATAATTAACTCAAGATAAGCTAAGTTAAGTGAACACAAGATTGTTTTAAGCCAAAAGTTGAATGTAAACGTTTATAAAGGTACAACTTAACTTAATTTAAATTTATAGTATTTTTATAAATAGTAGTTTGTTTCTTACAATCTTAGCAATAATTTAATATTTCATTCCTCGCAATCATAATTCATTTCAAAAATGATAAAATTATTATTAAAATTAATCATTATTCAGTAGTGTAATTTCATCTATCCGAAACTGGTAATGACAAAATATATGTATGAACTGAAGAAAACATAATTGAGTAGTCCATGTTATACATTGATATCCTATTTAATCTGGAACTTGGAAACCCTCTTTTGCTGACTATAAGAAACAAAAAAATACATTTAATTGTAATTCTTGTAAACATATATTTTTAAGTAACTGTAACATAACTAAGTGTTATTTATTTATTATGATAAGGCTTTGGAGAGTAAACAGTTAGTTAACTAACATAGTCAACATATGTGTGTAGTTATGTTGTATAATATATTATGTGCAAAGTTGAGGTAATTTCTGATCTATATAATATATAGACTTTAACAAATACTGGATGAAACTTTGAGATGTGATTTTTAACAAATGGATGTTATAATAAGCTATTAAATGTTTATTAAAATACAACTTGTAACAGGTGTCGGGTTCTAGGTATTAGGCTTAAATAATAATATCAGTTCAAGTTCAGATATATAATTCGGAGGCAATTTATTAACAAAGATTTTAGGTACAATAAATAATTTATGCATGATGTACTTACAGTATCAGTTAAAGAAGAAATTTAAGTATTAAGTAGGTATTTTAGGTACCTATTTTAGATTCTGATTGGAGCGATGATTGTATTGATTTTACAATGATGTGTTTTTATTTATTTTATTTTTATTTTTTGCCATCACACTTCGGTGCAGTAAAAATGCTTAACAGCTTTTCTACTTCAGCATCGTTTCTAGTATGAAAAAGAATGTACTTAGTACTTTGGAGAGTCAAAAGTAAAACATTCCCAGAACTTTTCAAAAACATCAAGAACAATAAACTAACAATTAAGGAAAAACTAAGATTTTTATGCAAAACCAGTTTTAGAAAAAATCAAATTTGTGTTTTGGTGTAACTCTAAAAAATAAACTTAGATACATTAAAATGTTCAAAATATTTTGGAATTTTTTTAAACTATTTAATATTTATGAACAAAAGAAAATATAGTCGTAATATAAAATCAAATCTATGGTAGGTTTTTATGGTACTTACAATCTATAGATATAGTACCTACAAAGTTATAATTTGTAATCATATTATATCATCATTAATAATGTATCAATAATATTCTATCCTTTGGTAATATTTATATTTATACATTATTATAGGCATGTAAGTATATACATACTTGGTATATGTGATTCATCATTTACATAATTTTATACTTGATAGTTAATAGTATAATAATATAAACAATTTGATATACTCTTCTTCGGTATTTTTTACAGTATAAAATTGAAATTTATTATCTAAAATATAACACCAAATTTTTCTTTTTATCATTTGTTTTTATGACTCTGCCTAAATTGATGAATGTCTTTGAGCACTTGTCCTATTTTTCCCCTCCCTTACGAAAGCTATGATTATATTGTAAATAAAAAATTTAGTATTAAGCCAATTAAGGTATACCTACAACTTTTGTACCTAAATTAAATATTATGTTTACAATTTTCACATAATTGCACACTTCAATAGAATTTTATTTAGTATTTTGTGTCATAAAGTTACCAGCAATGTCCCAGAATGAATCACATCCAATTTTCAGAACACTGAATTTCCAAACTTGTTATGTGTTCTTTGAAATTTAAATATGTTCAGATGCTCCGTGCTATTAAAATTAGATACTGGCTCCGCAATATATTACCTGCAAATTAAAAGTTTGTTAAAAATATGTCAGTAGACTATTTCTTTTCTCTGTGACCTATGAGCAACATAGCAAATTTGTGTAGAGCAGATCAAATTTTGTAATGTTAGCTTTAATAAACATAGAGTAAAAATATTTTCTAAAGAACCTTACAGGTATATTTATTTATATTTTATTTTTAAAGCAAGTTATGTGTATTTTATGTTTGTACCTAATATAATTTATTTAACATAGTTAATTATTATTCATTATGACTTAACTGGCTGAGCCCTTTGGACACAAATATAATTCTACACACACAATTAGATATATTATAATATAAGTATGTAGTATAATGATATCAGCCAATATAATTAAGTCATAGTGTCATATATATAACTCACTTTTAAATTAATAAATCAATGAAATCACATGATGTACCCACAATTATATTCTTATCTTTTAGTATTCACTTTAATATTAATGTTTTTATTACTTGAATTGCAATATTTATAATGTATACCTACTTGTTCTGTAGAATTGTCTTAAATAAAATAGACTTATCAAAAATTGTCAATACATTTGCTGGACTTCCTAGTTCCTCGTAGGTACTTACATCATATTATTATATGATGTCAGTTTTGAAAACCATGATATAATACATTGTGTATTTGTGTGAACTAGAAACAGTAAATCATTAAGTAACTTTCAGCAAATATTTAAAATTTTAGAGACCTCAAAAAACCACTTACATTGCAAAATGTCTGTAAACCAAATGTCTAGCCACTAATCAGTAATAATTATTATTGACATATCCAGACATTGATAAGAATGTGTATGATGTACTGCCTATACAAGTCCCAAACAGGGAGTATTTTACTAGTTTACAATAGACCATTAGCGTAGTTCCTAGCCCAAAAACACAAACGCCTATAAGTATTAAGTAAACTCAGGTCCTAGGTATATAGTTAAAAATTTAAAATTCAACGGTGTCTATGTTAACCTAAACACTGCTTTGGAAAGTGGGCAGCTAAAGAGCCGGCCCTATTACAAAAATTTATAAACACAACCGGTAGAATATGCAAGTAATTATTTGAATCTTACTTACACGCACTACAAATCCTGAATGAACATTTGAATAAACTTATATAGAATGTCCTTCATCAACCATTGTGAGATGATGAAACTCAAATTCACAAGAATTGAAAAAGTATCTTAATTTTATGGTTCATTCATATTATACGAGAAAGTTAAGATAAAAAAATAAAGAATTTTGAAATAAAAATTTATTTTATTTACTTTAAATAATTGTAATTTAATTAAGTACCTGTTTAATTTAAAACAATATTCAATACATAGGGAATTAAAACTGCCATCTAACGATAAACTATGGCATTACGAATCAACACAGTTTTTAATTTATGAATTTACGATTAATTTTCTTAAATTTTGTCCGCGTTTATCAGCCTAATGCCTATGTCGTTTGTCCATTAGATCATGACAACAAAAATATTAATATTCTAAACAAATATTTATTAAAGTAAGCCTGGGCCTACCCACTTTTGCATAGTGTGATCCAAGTCTGTATAATATATTTTATAGACCATATTATTGCCGCAGGGTTTTTTTTAATGATTTTTTCTGACTGCACAAACTTATTCCCACTATTGGGTTATAGTAGGTAATTTGTCTACTCATATCAAACCCTACGGACTGTTATCCGTTGAACTGTCAGGGGCCGCTCCAAAGCTTTATTTCTAAACAATTGTATACTGTTAAAAACAAAATTACAAAAAAAAAAATCGACATTTTCTGAAAATTATGATTTGGTCACCCCCTAATCATGTCTCTGGAGCCGCCCCTGTGAACTGTGCTGGCTATACTACCTAGTACCTATACTAACCTACTGTCTACTGTATACTGTATACTGTACTATCTACATTTTTTACTTTCATAAGACTGCATATAGCCATATAGGTACTCAGACAGTCAGAAACGATACGTAAAAACATATAAATCCCGACTATCTCATGATATTATGCCAAATAAATCATTTTATATCAATGCACTATTTTTATTGTACATTTATGAGTTATTACTCATTTTGATCACTATTAAAATATTATAGGTAGCAGTGAAATAAATATCGTGGTTTAAAACTTGTATTATTTAATATATAGACGATTGAAATATGTATCATTACAAACGATTTTAGATATTACGTCGCATTGTTGCAAATAGTTGGTGTAACTATAAATTATTATAATTTATAACCCACCTGCATCTTAACCCCCGTGCTTGTAGTGACGGGTATATGGTAATAAATTAATATCTATATTATATTATATAATATATTATTGTGTATATTTAATTAAATTTCAAATGTACAATAATAGGTTCATTTTAAAGTTTTTATTTTGCTATGTTGAACAATTGGTATTCTTCAAACAGACGATAGAAAATAGAAATAATATTAATCGCCGAGTCTTGAGGGATCCCCACCATTTTTGTCATACAAGTATACAACATATAATTAGTTGAGTGTTACCTATTTCTTTCCATACAAGACCGTACAACAATCTTGTTGCCATACATTTATCGACGTACATTTATCATCGTGCCGAGTGCTCACACGACCCGCAGAAAATAATTTTGGTATTATAACCGCGATTGGAACCGTGAGTAATTTACTTTTTTCAATATATACTAAACCTAACCTAAGTACTCATTATTTTTAAAAAGTTCTTACGCTATATTATTTTACCTAACCTATATATTTTAATAGTTAATTACGTTTTTCCAAAATAGTAATCAAAAGAGCCTCTGTACTTAACATTTTAGACCAAAAAATAATTTTTCGATTTAAGCTTAATTATCATTTATTAAAATCACACAGCATAGAAACATTTATTAAAGATTTATTTTAGGGTGTTTTTACAATTTTCCAAAATTATATTTTATATTATTATAGTTACTATACCTTAATTATAATACTTTTTCATTAATTTACAGCTCGATACCTATTTAGGGGGGCGGAGGTTGATACAGAGTATTGTATACCTACGCAAAAAGTACCTCACAGGAAAAACTCCTACGCCCTGTAGAATAATTGAATATCGTTAATTTTTTTTTTATAATAATTATTTATTTATCGTTTTGTTTTATAGATGTACGGAAATATTTATTTCTATGCGAACAGAGGGGGGGGAGTGGCCGTGGCAATAAGAGTGGTCGTGGCCGTGGCCGTGGCGGTGGCGGTGGTGGTGGTGTTGGTGATTGTACACCACACACACCACCTCCAAAAAAATTTACTGGTAGTAAGTATCAAATATAGCTAACTCAAAAAACAATATGTAGTAATATGTATTAATTATAATTTTTTTCAGAATGTGACCTATGCAAGCTAAAAGGCCATAAAGTTATGCAATGCCCAAATTTCGTAAGTTCCAAACTTTGTTCAACATTACATATATAAATTAATATTTTTTTTTATTTGAAATGTACAAATTAATTTATGTTATAATATTCTAGTCGCAATAATCGCCCAAGCCAATGCGGTCACCGCTGCAGATGAGTCGCAACGAAATAATGAAGAAGAATCAGAAGTAGAAATTGAGCAGATAGTAGACGGTGCTGATGAAAATGGATCCAATATCCAATAGGAAATAGAAATATGAAATTATATATATATATTTAATTATAATTAAATAACTATAATTTATAACCATTTTCTATTGTTTTTATTTATTTAGGAACAAAACATTTTCAAACAACATAATATTTATAAATAATTATAATATAATATAATTTTAAGTATCTTATTAGGTATAAACATTTTATATTGAACAGGTACTAGTCAAATCAAATAGAGTATAACAAATATAATGATCTTGAACTACTGTAGGTACCTATAATAACTCTCAACTACGTAGTGCACAAAGCGAATTATTACATTTTTTTCAAATTCACTTTTAAAGTATTATCTAAAATTGACTTTTGGTAATTTAGGCATAGTCCTAGGTCTCGTAAGTTCATATCCGAGGAGCAGTGCAGCACATTTTTGTGCTATAATACCTATATTATGTTATATGATACGAAAATATTTATATTTTATTTATTAAACTCAGTGTTTGTTGAAAAAACCTTAGCCCATGTAAAAAAAAAAATTTGTCCCACTCTGCCCCCCCTGGAAAAAAATTCTAACGGCGTGTCTGAGGCCGATTCGGCTCATGGAACTTTTCAGAATACAGGGCACGCCCTGTCACAGCACTCCTATGGCACGCGTATCACTCAGTAAAATGTTTATGTTATTATTAAATATTATGGTTAAAAGTTTCAATTAATTACAATTTTTGAATATTATAATATTTTCAACTAGTCGGAATATTGTGGTAACGGGTAAACGTTAAGAGGGCGCTACCCGTGTAAGTTGTCTCCGTCTTACAGAATATGTAAGACGGAAAAAATGATAAATGGGATTTTTACTTTTCGTTGTTGGTACAAATGAATTTTCGGTATAATAAAATTTGCGGGCTTGCAGATTTCCAAATTCCAGGTAACGGCTAACAAGCACGTTTTTCCGTTCAATAATTGTCAACGCCTAAAACGTGCTAATTAAGTTTGATTAAAAAAAATAATAACTGTTTAATATTACTGTAAAATACATTACAAGTGACAATTGTCTGTCGTATCGTAGCCTTCCAGACTCCAGTAGAACCGACACAATTACAAATGACAAATATTGGGTGTTTTTGATATTGTTCTATAAGTAATCCACCGTGACAGGTACATTGATTTTTTCAAATTCTTAATGATTATTTTTGATAGATAAGTCAATTTTTATTACAATTGTTTTTATTAATCATGTATCGTACCTAATATCTTCGTTACGACCTTGCCCATTTATAGTGATGAAATAAAAAAAAACATTTTATTTACGTACTAGGTACTTTTTTTAATTTAGATTTTTTTCATTATAAGTTTGTTGGTCAAAACACATAAATACCGAAAATAGTTGTGCAGCATCTGATAGTTGCTTTTAGTGCAGTAGATTGGATTAATGCTCTCAATTGTAACCACCGTTTATATTTTCATTTTCTATACACCATAAAATTTTGAAAATATTTTGACACTTTTTGAGCTGTTTTCGGAAATAGTCAGTCTTCATTTTTTTTTAGTTTTTTTTCCTATTATTGTTAATAAAATTCTATTTTTAGGGTAAAAATGCGTGAAAATTTCATGATATTTTGCTCCAATAGCAGTTGAAAAATATTAATAATGCATGATATGCATTTAAAGTATTAATTTTCAACTTTTGTAGCTACGGATTAACAATTTAAAGCAAGGTTGTATGTAAATAGGTTATATTATAATATAAATTACTTTATTCTATTCACAATAATATCATCAAATATACTTTGAGTTTGAGTTTGGTATTATTTATAATTGTAACATATGTGTATAATAGGTATATACAGTAAATACCTATATCTTGTTTTTTTAATTGATTATTTATAAAAAGTTACCTAATATTTGAACCTAATAATATGCATACTAAGAGTTTTAAATGCAAATGTTTCAATGTACTAAAACAAATTTAATTAGCTAAGCTTATTTTTTAAATGCAACAAAATTATATTTTTTTTTCTAGTGGTCGTTTTATTTACCTCGATGCCTCAAGCAAATATTCACATTTTTACGCTAGAAAAGTAAAACAACACACATTTATCCGTGTAATTCATATGACTATTTATTTACAAGCTCCAGCTGTTTTTGTTTTTCTTTATAACAAAAACGTTATATTTTCTGTTTTTATTTTTTTACTTTTTAGATGAAAAGATTAAAATGATAATAAAAACAAGTTTAAGTGCATGAATATTAAGAAAATATTAACGAGTGATTTTTTAGATTCTGAGGAAAGTTTTACAATGGTGTTTTTTTTTCAGCAGAGCGACATCCTCTTACCCGCTTTCCATTTTTGTATATATTTTTATGGGAGTAGTTACACACGTCGTTATAAATGCCAACTACACAATAATGTACCGGAATTGCCTATACACTGCGCCGCCGAACAAACTTGTTTCTTAATACTCAAAACTGGTGACGTATTTTCATTACACTTTATTAATACTATACAGTTTGATTGATTCTAAATTTTGATGTACTAAGTATATTGATTGAAATTATATTGCTAAATATTTTAAATGCCGTAATACATCGTTACTTCAATTGGCAAACCAATCAATTTAGGAATTAATAACCATTCTGAGCACAGCGAGGAAGCTAGTAGTTTTACAATGGTGTTTATTTTTTTTTATCCTGTATACAAAATTTCTACCATTTTCTTAAGAGTTATTTAATGCCACGGGAAAAACAACCGACAAATTACGAAAAATCGCTAAAATTGGGATTTTAATTTTTAACACTGTTTATCGTAATAGAAACAAATAAAAATAAAAATAAAAAAAGTTTTACAATTTTATTATTGTCGCGACATAATTTATAAAACATGTTATTTGAAAATAATAGGCAATTTCTTTACAATTTAAAAAGCCGGTCAGTGGATGTTTTCTGCACTGTAGGTTACAATTTGGTCACTGTATAATGGATTGTATTAAATTTTAATTCAATAATATCATATGATTGTATACGAAAAACGATTCTAAGCGGAGACATCGTCAGTCTGGATCTTTTTTTATATTTTATTATACCCTGTAAGTAGAATATTAATATTATTTTTTATTCTTTTATATAGGTCATTGTGAATCACAAAAAGTATCAGATACACAATCGTTTTTAAATAAAGCTTAGCGCGTCGCTACGCTACGTCGGATGTCGCGACGTTGGTCAGCCCGACGCTATCGCCGCCGCGACGCGAATCGAACTTTGTACCCCCATAGAGGGGAAGATATTGTCGCTGCCGGGCCTCCAGCCGCCGTAATCCACCGCCTTTTTTTTGTCGTTTTCCGTGCGTTGTTGCGAACCGGTGTGCCGTTCGCCGTCAATATCGCCATTTTGGATAACGTGCACCCGAGTCGTTCATTCTTACATCACTCTCATATTATAGTGTCCGCGATCCTTGTCTGTGGTTATTTTCCATACTCAATACAGCCGGATTATTGTTTAACTCGCCCGACTTATTCGCTATTCGCTGTGCGATCTCCGAGCCCGGCTTAACCACGTGTTTTACGTGCTGTTCCGCCCGTTCCGTATCCCAGTTCGTCTGTGCGAGGTGACGTTGACCCGGTTTATCTTATGCACCCGCCGTTAGTACCGGTATCGTGTTGTGTAGTCTACCACCCCCTGCCGCTCACCATCGTTCCAGGACGCCGACAGCCGCCAGCCGTCACCAATTTGCGGACCAGGTCGTACAGACGCACTTTTATTTGTCACATGATTTTCACCCATCGTGGTGCTTATTACTGTTATTACCTATTATTTAGTATCGTTGTTTGATTTATTGGCCGATCGTCTGTGATCGCGCATTATATACATATATTATATTTACTAACCCTAGTTTTAAGGCAATTGATGCAAAAATCGAAATATACAATTTTTTCTTATATTTTATACAAAAAAACAGCGTCGTGTTGCTTTAATGTTAGGATATCTCACACTCATCACATATAGTGTTAATTATAAACCAACCAGCTTCTAATATACAGTCCACTCTCACTCTCTCTCTCTCTATCTCGTTCTTTCTCTCTTTGGCCTTCCCACAGAGCTATCGATAAGACGAATTTAACACACGCGACGGGTTGCGTGTAAGCCGCCGTCCGCGCACACATACACACACGTATACTCATCGGCCGGCTCTATTTTGTGCAGCCGTTATCGCACAAAAAGTTATAAATTAAAATCCCATGTTTATTGGTTTTTCGTAATTTTTCGGTGGTTCTTCTCGTGGCATTGAATACCTAATGAGAAAGTCGAAAATGACCTATCTAAAGGTACCCTACCCAATTCGCTAAAAGATAAGATACTATATATTGAAATTGAAACACAACTTCTGGTAGAAATATCACATGCAGGATAAAAAAAAATGAATTAATTAACTCACTCTGCTCAGAATTTAATAATGGTTTTAGTTACTTTGTTGTAATTTATAATATTAATTCAACTCACAGGCTATAATAAAATATCATAACAATATAAAATATCTAGAATCAGTGCCGCAAAAACCGGGTGTGCAGAGCGTGCTGTGCACACAGGCCCCAAGGCTTACATACATTTGAGGGGCCCCTGGCCCAACCTGAAGCAGACACTAAAATTGTCTAAAAATGCAAAACTTAATAGTTACTCACAATCATTTTTTTTTTTTTAAGTTAAAACATTAGTGTAGTAGTAGGTATACTAGTATTACTTATTAGATTAAGTACTTTAAAATAGAATAGTATAAGTTTTAGTATATTATAAAATCAAATGGTGCTAGATAGAATCACGTATGTGGTGTGTACTATGTTAGAAAAAGGTGGGTATCAAGATGTATTCAAGTGTTGACGTTTCATACTTTCTTAGTAGGTGCTATTAATTTTTCCATAAGATCTATTTTTATCGCGGCTATGGGTTGTTGTCAGTGGTCGATAGTAGCGCGCTAATTACTTATTAGTGTTTATTTATAAACTATTAAAATGTCGTGTCATACCAAGAATAATATCGAAACAATATTATATAGTACATACAAAAAAAATTAATTTGGGAACGGGCCCAAAAAGAATATCACACACGGGCCACTTATTATGTAGTTGCGGCACTGTCTAGAATGACTAACCGTCTCCGCTCAGAATCATTTTTCGTATGCAATGATATGATATCGTTGAATTCAAATTTTATACAATCCATCATACAGTGACTAATTTTTAACCCACTGTACAGCAGAGTAACATACAGTTTCCCACTTTTTTAGCTTCTGAGCGGAGCGAGGGCTTACAATGATGTGTGATTTTATTTTTATTATTTAATTTTTTAATTTTTGTGTGATTGAATCAACTCATAATAATAGACGTTAATTAAATGAAAAAGTTTAAAAGATTTAGTTAACTTAAACTTATAATGTATACGATATAAATAGTACTGTTATTCTAAATCGAATCCTAAAAGCCAAAAGTTAATTTAGAGAACTGTACCTACTGCTCAGAACCCTATTTTTAACACATTTTTACCTTCGTTTTAGTTGATATAATTGAACGTTCATATTTAATGTGTTTGTTTAAATTGATTAGGTACAAGGTTTTATACTCTAATGTTAGAATATTTTATTCGGGTTTCTAGTGTTTAGTATAAATTGATAACGGGCTAAGTGCAATTATAAAAACATTGATTAATATTAGGTAGGTTATAGTAGTAGGTATAGTAGTAGATATAGTTATAAATTGTACACGTGACATTTTATAAATGTTTAACTAAAAAATAATTATACAATTTAAAAGTTGATGAATTTTGTCAAAATTCAATCTTTAAAGTTTAAATGCACACGTATTATTAACATTTTCCAACTGTTATTGTAGCAATATATCATGTGTCTTACATTAAATTTTCACACTTTTTTATAAATAAAATCACAATCATTTTGATATATTTTATAGAAAAAAAAAAAATAAAAAATATTGAAAACTGACAATTTCTGTAAACAGCTCAAAAAGAGTCAAAATATTTTCAATTATATTAAATATTAAAAATTTAATTTGATTTGATTTTTTTTTTATAAAGGTAGACAAACTTATGAATACCTATTAAAGTAATTTGTATATATTATAATATTGTTTCGTAGCATTGTTTATATATTACGTCAGCCTATTCCTATATAGGTAATCTTCTAAGGAATAGGCAAGGCCAAACTGAAATCATTCAATAAAGCCTTTTATCGATAATACTGTATTTTGCACATAACAAATTATCACGTTAATAACTTATTATTCGAGGGTATTTAAACATTTTTAAAGTTCGAAAAAAATAATGTGTTTTTCGAACGTTCGTTATGTTACGAGTGCATTAATTCAACCGATAATAATTGTATAGGTAGATAAAAACATGCAAAACATTAAAATGTAAAAAAATACCGAAACTCTCAAATAAAAATTAAATTATCACATTAGATCAATGATCTCAAACTCAAATTACCTTAAGCGCCATATATTTTTTCAAAAAAAATTCAAGGGCCAAATTTTAAGTGTCATTTTTATACTTATACACTAAAAACTAGAGACAAATGAAGGCAAATATTTATACAAAATCCATTTATTTAAATGTGACTTAATATATTATGAAATTACTTACGAGTAACCATAGAACATGACCGTTAGATAATATTTTATGTATTTATGATGCGTAAAAAAAATTAACAATTTTAACAATTCTTTTCATATTTTTGTTCAAAATGTATTTTTATTGCCAGCCACATAGAAAGGGTACGCGGGCCACAAGTGACCCGCGGGCCGTATGTTTGAGACCACTGCATTAGATTATAATAAGTTTTTAAAAAATAAAATGCGTAATTGAAAATATTATAATATAATATATCCAGTGATGAATTGTCTTTTTAAAAATGTAATTAATAAAAATACGAAAAATTATTTTGTTATCAATTATATAGTATTACGTAAAATCATAATGTAGGTATAAAAATAATGTCATCTATTTTGTTATACTTATCTGTATTTATCTTTATCGTAACATTTACTGACAGAACATGCGGTAGCTGAGTGCGCAATCTATATGACGCTTATTATCACTGTGAAATCCCAGTTATTCCGAGTTCTGTAGCCACGGTACTAATTAGTTAACCTAATTGGTTAACCACCCAAGGCATGCACATTAATCTAATTAATATTAATTAAATTAAAATCTTGTTTACAAATAAGATACAACTAGGTATAATACATTATGATAAATGTGCTTGAACATTATCGGATTCAGCATTCGCCACTGCTAATCTCTTCATTACATCTATATGCATCGGTAGGTATACAAGGTTATGACCGGTCTCATTACCGATACGAACGTATTGAAATATAGTATAAAACATTTGGTATCTCCCAAGTACGTATAGCCATTAGGTAGGTATAAAATAAATATAAATGTTCCAGAAAATTAATTTAATTGAATAGCAAAAATGCCGACATTGAATAACACAATTTATTTTTTATATATAACTATACAAGTACGCTATAATGTTTCGTGAGTAACTACCTATATAAGTATTATGTTATGCTTTTTTATAAGACTTTATAAGACTTTTTTGACTATAACTTAGATTAATAGTACAACAAATATAATTACTAAATAATCAACCACAATTAACATTAATACTAACTTGTGAAATATTAATTCATTTTTAACATCACTTGAACTGGAACAGTTAAATGCACTACAAAAATTCACCATTTTCCAATTGTACCTGTAGACTAGAATATAAAATATTAACAAACACGTCAATTCAAGCAGAAAGAGCAAAAAGCTGAAATCGACGGACGTCGATCACAATATTCACAATATTTATGCCGGTGAACATTTAAAATGAATACGGTACGACGTATTATCAACAAAAACAGAGATAGAAATACCTAAAGTATTCGCTATCTCTTTCTAACACACTCACTCGGTTTTATTTACACTAGTCATATGGGCGGTGAGCGTTCCAGTTATTATATAGTTCAATGGCTATCACGTGCTCTGTCAGTAAATGTTACGATAAAGATAAAGATACAGATAAGTGATACAGAAATGGATTACATTATTGTTATACCTACATTATAATTTTTTTAAATACGTAGTATTATAATATAATTGATGACTAAATAATTTTTGTATTTTTAGATTCTGAGTGGAACGATGAATGTATTGATTTTACAATGATGTGTGTTTTTTTATTTTTTTTTTTATTTTTGTGTCTGTCATCACGTTTTAGGACAGTAAAAGTGCTTGGATTTTC
>NC_042493.1:125834678-125838177 GCF_005508785.2 Acyrthosiphon pisum
CAATTTTGTATCTAAGAATTAAAAATTAAACAAGATTCACATAAGTAATTAATCTGTTACCAAAAAATTAAAAAATACATTACACAGTTTATTTTTATAGTCATTTTAAGTACAAATTTGGACGAAATTACATATTAAAAACCTAGGATAACTATTTTAGTTATTTTATTGTGATTGTATAATATTATTCGTGGGTACTTGAAACTTCTAAAGTATACTATATTATATATCTATGATTTTACCACGGTTTTTTGTTGATGTATAACGCGTTATAACTTATAAGTACCTAATAGATAGTATGATATGATTAATTTGGAATTTATTATAGGTACCTATTATAGGTCAATTTTTTTTTAATACCATAGATAAGTATATATTATATGTCTAATACATAGACTGATATACCGTCTCCGCTCAGAATCGTTTTTCTTATACAGTGATATTATATCATTGAATTCAAATTTAATACTGTCCATTATACAGTGACCCACTTCTAACCTACTGTACAGCAGAGCGACATCCACTTACCCACCTTTTTTGTTTTGTTTTTGTATACAGACTGTACATACGTCGATAAAATAAGCAATTTCTAAATAAATAGATATGTTATATTTTATGGCATATCGTATATCAGACACGAATTTCCAGATTTTGTTGGTTGATCAATAATTTTAGTAGGTAATTATTATTATTATTTCATTTATTAAATAAAAACATTTTTATGCATGTAGAATGTGATATCCTATAATATCAATATCAATATAAAAATTTAACTAAACACAATACTTTAAGTGCATATTTTATTTCATTTTTTTGACATTTTTAGTTACGTCTTGTTACAATATATTATTGTGTTATTGACCAACATTTTAGGTTTCTAAACATAGTTTTAAAACAATTTATAATCTAATTGTTAACATTAAACTATTAATTTATAGTTTAAGTATTTACAATTAAAGTATACAATTTAAGGGGGGACGGAGTAGCCAAGTTGACTAAGGCGTCAGTCGCGACGTGTACCGTCGCCGGTTCGAATCTCGGTCACCGGTCGAAACTTCTCTGAGGGCAGTCGCGGTGTCTGGAGAGAGAGGCCGCCATGGCGCCATCCCACACCCGGACATGGCAGATTGAAAATTCTGCCAAACACAAGAACGTGTTCCCTCGACCGTTGCCTACCGTCCCTAAAACCCTACAATACCTGCATCCTACAGCTATAATTGCCCTCAGTCATCGTACTTATAATTATTTTGTAGTTAATAATTTATAATATGTTCAACTTTTATATCTAAGAATCGAAATTGAACCATTTTTCTTATACAATGATATTATACTACTATAAGTATTTTCGAAAAGAAACTTCTTTTCGCAAGTACATGGAAAAATAAATTATGTGCTGGTTGACTGTTACGTACCTAAGTATATAATATATATGTGCATTTTGCATAGTGTTTTCGTAGAATATGTGTAACTACTTGACTTATAAATAAACCTAACCTACTATAAATATTTTTACTATCAAAATTGTTCTTATAATCAGATTCACAAATTGGCTATTTTGAATACATTCAAAAATATTTTAATCGAATTTCAATGTTACAAAATAATACACAGTAGCGCTTAAAACACACTAAAAACAATATAATTTTAAATAGGTAATAAAAATGCGCACTTTGCGCTCACAACTAATAATAAAAACGCGGCGATTTACGCACTCGTAACAATAATGATTTTCCTTTGAAAAAAAAATAATAATAAGAGCGTCCGCGGCGATTAGAACACACGGCAACAAAATAACAACAGTAATATAATATAAGCGTGGCGATTTGCCCCCTTGGCCCTTACACAATAAATATTAACAACACAAACTTAGCCCTCGGGGCTCACTATATAGCTGGTAAAAACTTGGCGATTAGCGCCTACGACAATAACAATACTAATATAAGTTATATTAATATTTACAGCGATTCGCGCACGTGAAAATAATATAACGACTGGCGTTGACCGTTTGTAGTGTATAACTGGTGATATAGACGGCCGTGTTAATAATTGTTCTCGTTCCAACTAGACGGCGGCGGATAGCTGCTTATACAATCTACACATTATATAATAATATTCACAATACACGGCTGACCCAATTAAACATAAATAAAACAGTACAATTAATATAACCATGAAGATGTGTGTGTGTGTGCGTGTGTGTGAGCCGGTCGGTGGAGTGATATGTTGTTGGTGCTTGTACCTTTGCCGTATTGTCGCGGCGGCCACACTTACTGTTATCTTTTTTATTATAATTTTGTGTGCATATTGAATATATATTAATAGATGTACCACATTTTATTTCAGGTTATCCTTGTTTATCCAGGAAAATCTACTGTAACCCTTAAAATATACAACCCATACAATTATAGAACTTTTACTAGTAGACAGAAAGTCTATGATCTGCTATATCGATGGCCAAGAGGCCAAAAGTTGTATGTCCAAACACTAAATTTTACAGGAGAGCAGTTTTAAGATTTTAAATTGCTCTACACCAAATAATTTGTGTTGTAGATTTTTGATTTTTGGTGTTGCAACTGATTTATTTGTAAAATATTCTGTGGATTATATAAATTATTACTTTTAGGTCTTAACATTTTTTTTTAAACGTAATTATAATGTTTCTTTTCAATTTAAATGGGACTCGTTATGAATAGCAATTATAATATATTTTTATCGTGGACATATAATGTTTTGATGGACATATTAAAAGTTGTTAATTTAATATAAACTCTAATTTATTTATTATATAAATAGTTAAAATGTACGTAAGTCTAATTTTTTTGATATAAAAATTCAACTTGTTTTGTAAAATTGCAGTAAAAAAGTAAAAAATATAAAAAATATTGGAATTTTTTATTGAATGTGAAATATAATAGAGTAGCATTTTTCATGAAATTTTTAGTCAAATAATACCCGTGCTTAATGATATTTTATGCTAACTAAAGATATCATATTATTTAGTGTAATTTAAAAATTAAAAATGTTTTATTATTTAAAATAATACATCTGGACATATTCTTTGTTTATAAATAGATAAACAAATTCAATATTGTCTAAAACATTACACGTCCAAAATTGAATGAATTGTTTTTGACAAAAGTAACATGTCCGGACTTAATTATTTAGATCAAGTTAAAATATTTATTGTATGTCTCATTAAATTAGGACTTGTTATATGTGTGCACTAAAAAAACCTATCTTGTACTAAAAACACAAAAATTAAAGTATAAATAAAACATGTTTTAATTATCATATTGACTTATAATGTTCTACCGAATGAAAAAGACGACCCAGAAAAAACCTATATGGACTAATAAAACGGTTTTGAGAAAAATTGAACATACAATTTTTGGCCTCTTAGCCATCGATATGGTATTGTGTTGTTGAACACATTGTGGAAGTGATTTATTATTATATATTAAAATATATTATCTTATCTTAATATATTATATAAATCTCG
>NC_042493.1:125838965-125859813 GCF_005508785.2 Acyrthosiphon pisum
AATGGACGTAATTTGAAACCACATTTAAAATACAAGGCCAAGTGTATCATATGATTGGGTCGTTGTTGCCGATGACTAATAATGACCCAAAGTTTCAATAAAGAACTTTGTAATTTACTCATTCATATGCAGACTATGTTCTATCCTTAATCCTGTGGGTTATTATTAGTGACATTATATGAATATTAATGTTCACTATACGTGAACATTAATATTACTGTATGTTTACTATACGCTATGATCTCCGAAACCACTAATGAACTACAAATAAAAAAAAAAAAAAAAATGTCTAATACATAATAACAATAATACACGGCCTACGAAAATGCAAAAAAACAAACTAATACGCGGGCAACGCCGTGTCGGGACAGCTAGTAAACATATATAGTTAAATATAAAACAAATATTATTATAATTAAACTTAAATAAGATATAAGTATACAATTGTTTCTCTAAAATCTTTATAAAAACAATAATAATATATACAATTAATTGTGTTTACTAATATGTATATATTTTTCCTGATGCGATTGAACACTATTGGAAATTGTTTTCTTTTTTCATATAATATTTAACTTGTATCAATGTTATATCAATGTTATAGTATGTATAACAAGATAGTTTTTGCTACAATTTAAGTTATCTAATATTAGTATAGTATTAACCAATAGTTGGATGCACAGAAATATAGATATCAAAGTAATTGAGTATCAAAAAAAACAATGAACATTTAAATAGGTAGTATTATTGTTTTTTTTTCACTAAATAACGAATTAGCTTCTATTGCGAATACGTTTTCGAATTTAATCGAATTTAACATCTCATTAATTGTATTTTGTCATTTACGACCAACAGGTGGGTACTTATTTGTGTACAAACTACCAACATAAAACGCGCATATGTTTGTCGAACATTATTTTTTTATATTAAATATTTTATGTTTTCATATTATAATAAAAATTTGCCTCATTGAAAATATACCTTAAAAATTTCAGAAATATCATCATATTATATACACCATACAATATAGACTCGTTTTGAGATGTTTTTTACTGACAATTTCGGATTTAAATTATTTTAGTTTTTTTTTATATAAATACCTATATATAAAATTGTATTTGTTGGGCCAAAAAGCGTTTAAATGTAATACAAATACCTGATATAAAAATACAATAACAGTTGAAAAATATTAAAAATACATACGCACAATTTTTGTTATAACCGCTTAAAGTTCGATTTTTTGACAAAATACGTCAAATTAAAATTTAATTATTATATTGTGGTTAAAAATGTATAAAATATTCAACTTTTATAGCTAAGGGTTGACAATTTAAAATAAGGTTCTACGTAAATAGACTATATTATAATATAAATTACTTTATTCACAATAATATCATCATATTATATGCTTAGTTATATCATAGAATGACTGACCTCCATCACTTAGCCAGCAAGCTACATAGTATATATTATACTTATCTGTTATCATAAATGGCTTACGAGAAAAAGCGGCCAAAACAGATTTAAGCAACTGTCTTTATTATAATTAATTTAATTTCTTTTTATTATTATACATATATTTATATTGAACTCGCATTCAAGCATACCTTTTTTATCCGATATGGAGAACACGTCGTTTGCGTTTACAATTCCTTTCATACATTTTTAATTTGTATGTATATTAGTATTAGTATTAGTATTCAAAATATTGGATAAAAAAAATAGATTAGATAAATAAATGAGTAGATTAGGCTAAATGTATATGTATATGTACCTATTATTAAAAAAAACAGAAGACATGTTTTTAAAAACCTAATTGTTTTCTTAAATACTTATAAAAACCCCCATGCTACGAGCTGTTAATTATTTATGTAGCTAAAATAATATAGTTAAAACTAGTAATAATCTACTTAGTAAAAATTAATATTTTTTTTAACCTGTTGCATAGAGCCAAAACGGATATACCCACAAAATACATTTTTTCGGAGACTGCCAATAAAAGTTTCTTCTATTTTTCATAAAAATTCATTTTAATCACTGAATTATCATAAAACATAACTCGAAAATTACTATTGAAGAACAACTGTATGTCTTTTGAACTATACATAAAGAATTTACGATCTTTAAGTTTTCAAAGTTGTAATGTGGATTACACAGAATTTTGAAAATATATTAACTTACAAAAATGTTTGATGGTCAGTCCACCTCTGTGAAATGTTATAATTCCCTTTGACTTACATTTTAATGGATATAATACAATTATATTAGACAAAATGTTTATAAATAAAAAAAAATTGAACTTGCATGAGAGTTTCAAATCAGTTAGTCAGCCAAGAAGAATAAAGTAGTTTATATATTATAAGCTATTTACGTGGAACCGTGTTTTAAGTTTTCAAACCTAAGCTGTAAAAGTAGAATGTTTTATAAATTTTTAACTACAAAATAATTATTAAATTTTAAATTTGATACATTTTGTCGAAATTCGAACTTTATAAATCCTTATAAAAAAACATTGTGACCATGGATTTTAATATTTATCAAAATATTTTATTGTAACAATATATTAAGTGATTTGTACTAAATGTTCAAGCCTTTTTACTCAAAAAATATAATTTTATTGACATTCATAGAAAAAACAAAACTAAAATAATTTAAAATTAAAAAGGTCAGTAAACAGCTCAAAACCAGTCAAAATATTTTGTATATTTTATGGTGTATAGTAAATGCTGATATAAATGTCCAGTTAATCTCTTCATTGCATCATTTGCATATTCAACAGCTTTCCCGATAACCGAAAGTTCGACAGTTTCGATAACAGTTTTAAACCCGGTTAAAAACGCTGAATAGTTTTCAAAAGCGTAGAAAAAATGAAAAAAAAGTGGGAAGGTAATTTAAGGTAAAATTAGGTACTTTAATATTAAATTTAACTAATGATCGGGCCAAGGCATTATTGTAAATGATTTTCAATGATCTTTCAACGTTTTATTTCTTTTCCTGAAAGCTAGGCGTTTCTGACTTATGAAATTTATGTCATACAGCAAAGATATATATATTATATAAAGCTCAGGTATCAAATTTTCAAAATATTTTATTTCTACTTCTTCTAGTAGCAAATACGACAAACCGAAAAAATTCGGACTTAGGTAGCGATCTAATTTTAAATTTAACTATCTTACACGAAATTTATATTTTTACCCTCGTGAAATATTGTACTTTGACTTTGTATTCGACAAAACCAGTGGTTATTGAGCTGAATTAACTGTAGAACATTGTTACATAGTTTTATTGCAATAACACATGTGTACGTCACCGACGATGGTTATCTATTAAAAAACAAAACAATAAATTGGCACGTATTAATAATTTTTACGATTATACGATAATACCTATAATTTTAGCACACACTATTCAAGGAAATCTAGGAAAGCTGGTCGAAAACATTTCATAACATAATAGCTCATCAAAAACGAATCGCCAACAATTAATTCTTCAATAACACTTACAACTGTCGAAGTTCCTTTCATCAATTATACGAATATTATTTAATTTATGCATAATAATTGTTTCCCTCATTTATATAATTGTACGTCAAGCCACTTTAATAAAAAAAACAAATGTTATTAAATTTATAAACAAATGACCGTAGATCCATGACATTTTTACTGGACATTTATATTGGCATTTACTATACACCATAAGATATACACAATATTTTGACTGGTTTTGAGCTGTTTACTGACCTTTTTAATTTTAAATTATTTTGTTATTAATTATTATTTTTTTGTTTTTTCTATGAATGTCAATAAAATTATATTTTTTGAGTAAAAAGGCTTGAACATTTAGTACAAATCACTTAATATATTGTTACAATAACTTTTGATAAATATTAAAAATCCATAGTCACAATGTTTTTTTATAAGCATTTATAAAGTTCGAATTTCGACAAAATGTATCAAATTTAAAATTTAATAATTATTTTGTAGCTAAAAATGTATGAAACATTTTACTTTTATAGCTTAGATTAGAAGCACTGAATTAGTTTTCGCAGACCATGGTGCACCAAAACTAACCACTGTCCGCAAACCGCATATACCTACTTACAAGCTATATACAGCTGGTGATTCACCAATAAGCATGATCACCAGGGCTGTGAATTTAATGCACCAAAAACCTTAAAAAATGCATTAAATATGTTAAAAAAATGCAATAAAATATGCACTTAAAAAGCAAAAAATTATAGCATAAAATGCACTTAAATGGGTTTTAGTTTAATTATTATATTTATATTGATATTATAGAATATTTTACATTAGGACATTGCATTTTACATGTATAAAAATGTGTTTAACCGGTTTTCCAAAAAAAAGGTTAAAACCGCGGTTTTCTCATTTCTAAACACCGGAATTGGAACCGGAACCAAAAGCTTTAAAACATCGGTTAAAAAACCGTAACCGAAACCTAAGACTTTAAAAAAACCGTTTTCAAAACCCAAACCGAAACCATAGAATTGAAAAACCGTTCTTGTACCGTTTTTTAAACCGGCCCTTATAATAGTTAGGTAATAGATAATAAAAATCGAGTCTACAGTAATTAGATAGAAAAATAAAATGGACATTTTTAAAAACCATTCCAAAAACAAAAACCGAAAATTTTCTAAAACCGTTCTTTAAACCGATAAAATATTTGAAAAACCTTTTTTGAAACCGAAACCAAAACCAAAAAATTTTAAAAACCTATCTTAATACCTAATTCAAAACCAGAAAATTTAGAAAACCGTTCTCAAGAATTAAAACCGAACCGTTAAAATTTGAAACGGTTTCGATCCCTGATTCAAAATGACCAACAATTATTATTGATCGACTCTGTGTATTGAAATGGTGGTAAATAAGATTTATTTGTAAATGGAAGAAATATCGGGAAGGGTTAGAACCCTAGACCCCACCCCTGCGTACGCCACTGGCATTGGGATACAAATCACTGGTACACGATAAACAATAAATTCTACAATTAATAGGACGTCGCCCCCGGATATGTGTTGTCTCCGTATTTCACACATACGACAAGCAAATTATAGCTCGCATAGTCTCAATAGGGGTGCAGTCAGTTTTGGTATTAGGGTGAAACGACCTAATATCAAACTTTTAAGTAACAACATTATATTATTATTATCTCTCGTTGGATTTTTACGATATATTAATTTTTAAGCGCGTTATGATTATGCGTAAATCATTAATGTTTGAAAATGCTCATAATTCTATTATAATCTGAAATATCGTAAAGAACCAACGAGAGTACACAGATAATGTTTTTACCTAAAAGTTTGATAAAAGGGCAATTCATTCTAATATCAAAACGAATAGCACACTGTTGACGGTGCGACATCCTCCTAACGCGGCTCTTAAGAGGCTATATTGTTAAGGCGAAAAATGTAGGCAATTTCTAATCCCTTCGTCAGTACCCGTGATCATTATGTTAGTCGTAAATGATTATCAGTGTGAGTGTAGATCGATATATTGTGTAAAGCAAACGTATGCAAATTCACACGTCAGCGGCGAAGGCACTCGAAAATATTTTGTATTTCGTGACACTGAGTAATGCAAATAAACTGCCGAAAAAATAAATATACCACTTGCAGTCCAATTCTAATTTTGAAAAATAATTTGAACTCGATAGCCTTTTCTCTATGTATTGTATAAAATAGATTGTTGACATTATTGATGGTCTACTTAGTGTGGTCCCAAATTAATTTACTTAATATCCGAAAATAAACATGCACTTTGAAATGCCGACGAAACAAAAAAATGAAAAAGTTTTTCCTATATACTAACTATATTATAAAGGATGCTGATAAGAATTCAAAATATTTTTAAAAATTAAAATTTTACTACTATTATTACTTACAATTACTTCTCATAATACAAAGCTAATGTAGAATAATCAACAGAAAACTAATATTGAATTTAAAAATAAACGCTATCAAAAAAAAAAAAATTACAAAAGTAACTTTATACTACTCACGTCTTTCCAGCCATTTTAGCTAATATGTGACTAAGAACGCCAGTATAACCATAGGACCAAAGACATGGATGGCCCGTTCAATTGTTTTAATCAGTGACGAAAGGTATACCATCGTGGTTACAGCATGTAGCACTGGTTACAGAATTTTGGTATCGCTGTCTAATTGGTTATTATGATATTATTGGCGATAAAGGCACAAGCAAAACTATTGGATCTGTGTCAGCACAATTTCATAGAGCAATATAAGCTTTCCCATCTGTAAACTGAAGCGCCAATGGTTTTTATTTTAAAGTGTTAATACTACAAGAAAATCAATCTTGTTAGATTGTGGTAATTTTGTCATTTGTAATTTATGAATAAATAACTGATCTCAAGCAATTCATTGTGCACAAAAATTGTGATGATTCAACTCCTTTTGGCGTAACTCACTGCAGTAAGTGATACTCAAGTCAATATGTATTTAGTATTGAATCAGTAGTTACTAATAAGTTTTCTAATCATCAATAAGACATATTAATCAGGTAATTATATTCATCGTATTATGCATGGCAGCATATAACAATAAGTTACTTAAAGTATTCTATATGGTTCTCATTTTTATCATAACCAATTATTTATTTAAATTTTGCACTTATAGATTTAAACGATTTGATTATTTTTGTGAAAAATTTAAAAAATTATGTTTTCTTTCATTTGGAATATTGTACGATTTCTAATTTTTTGTAAAATATATCTTAAAAAAATCAGAAATATTGTGCATTTATTTTCACTAAAAATATGCGGATTAAATAAAGAAAAAATACAAATATACATTCATATTTTTGATCATTTAAATATTATAATAATATAAATATTGGGATATCAAAATGCACAATATTATGCCCGATAAAATAGAAAAATTCATAAATGTTATAGATACAAAAATTAACTGAAATTACATTTTCAAGTTGTAATTATTTTCGTTTATCTATATAATTTAATAATAATTTATTGAACATTACACATAATATTATTATTACCTATAAATAATTAACATTATAGAGACTCATTTCGGTAGACACTGAAAATCATACGTCGATGGGCAACCATACTATCTATAGCCGTGCTTCTTACATAAAATAAAATGTAAAGCGGTGTCCGGCGATACGTAGTTAACCTATATACAGCACGACAAATGAAGACGCGCCGTGTGTACAGAGAGTTGGAGAAAATGAGACGAAAAAGAATCTCACGCAGAGAGAGCGAGATAGGAAGAGAGAGAGAGAGAGAGAGTGAGAGAGGGAGTGAGGGAGAAAGAAGGAGCGAGCGAGAGAGGAGAGTCGCAGCTGCTATGCGCTGATTTACCGAATCCCATAGATTTACCATAGGCAGAGGCGTGTTTAGGGGGGCCAGAGGGGCTTGAGTTATCGATGAACTGAGCATACAAAAAAATAGAAAACTGGATTTTGTATTATAACTATTTTTTTTTTTGTTTATCGTATTGAACACGGAATCGGCGCTATAGTATGAATTTATAATAAATGATATTGGATACTATAGGTATACAATATTTTGTGTTGATTCTTATTTCGCCTTGATCCACACTAACCTCAATAGGTAACAAATTAGGGGACCTTAAAAATGTATATTATGTACGTATTTATGGGTGTATTGTTATTTATTTCATCCCTCCCACCCAAAAAAAATAAATTCCCAAATACGCTGGATTAATTGGTATTACGTGGACCGGCTGGTCGGCGGCGCCCGATTGCGTCGTACCTTATCTACATAATATTATTATCGAGGACGGATTGGAATTTCGGACCAGCCCGGGAAAATATTTTTTTACCGATCCACTATTTGTTGGGCAACTGGCTGGTGTACCATACTGAAGATAGTAATTTTTTTAGAATTTTAAAGGGTAGTCTACTGTAATCAGTATCAGTGATATTATAAAATTAATCTTTAAGAATAAAATGTAATAATAAAAAGGTGGGTAAGTGGATGTCGCTCTACTGTACAGTAGGTTACAAGTGGGTCACTGTATGATGGATAGTATTAAATTTGAATTCTATGATATAATATCACTGTATAAGAAAAACGATTCTGAGCGGAGACAATTTGTCAGTCTAGTTATTAGACATACATATTATAGGTATACTTATCTATAGTAATAAAAAAAAATTGACCTATAATAGACCTATAACAATAAATTCCAAATTAATCATATCACAATATCCATTAGGTAACGCGTTATACATCAACAACAAACCGTGGTACTATCATAGATATATAATATAGTATACTTTAGAAGTTTCAAGTATCCACAAATAATATTATACAATCACAACAAAATAACTAAAATAGTTATTCCAGGTTTTTTAATATGTAATTTCGTCCAAATTTGAACTTAAAATGACTATAAAAATAAACTGTGCTATGTATTTCTTAGAATTTTTGGTAACAGAATTAAATATTTACGTGAAATCTTGTTTTAAATTTTCAATCCTTAGATATAAAAGTTGAACATTTTATACATTTTTAACTACAAAATAATTATTCAATTTTACATTTGATAAATTTTGTCAAATTTTAAACTTCAAATGCTTATAAAAAATAATTGTGTCTATGTATTTTTAATATTTTTCAACTGTTATTGTAACAATGTATCAAGAGCCTTGTATTAATTGTTTACACTGACTTGCAAATTCTTGCTAATCATTAGCTTTCGTTTGGTGCTGGTTTAAAAGTTCTAGGTCAAAGTGGGTGGGCCAACTTCACAAGTTCAAAAGTTTATAGCGGCCGCCTTAAGGACTTGCAAATTTCAAAAAGGGATTTTCAAATACTTGCTAATCATTAGCTTTCGTTTGATACCGATTTCGAAGTTCTAGGTCAAAGTGGGTGGGCTACGTGAAGTTGACCCATCTTTACATTTTTGGGTTTTACGATGAAAGTCTGGACTTGCAAATTCTAAAAATAGACTTGCAAATACTTGCAAATAACTTGCAAAATAATGGCATAGATTTAAAAAAAATCTAAGTACTTAGGTGTGCTAACTTCACGAACGTAAAACCAAAATCAATTTTCTCGAAAACAGATTTTGCGTAAAAATTCCCATTTTTTCTTAATTTTTCTTTTGTTTTTCACGGCACTTTTGAAAACTATTGGAAAAATTTTACTTTTGAAGAAAATCCAAGCACTTTTACTGTCCTAAAAGGTTATGACAGACACAAAAAAAAATAAAAAAAAAACACACATCATTGTAAAATCAACACATTCATCACTCAGAATCTAAAATAATAATAATGGAATAACAATAGTATTACTTACATATAAATGTTACCTACATAATAAAATGTTAGTAATTTTATATTTTATATTATCAGTTTTACTGTATCGATATAAAAAAATAACGAAAATACAATTACAATATATTATTCAATGGTATTTGATACCATTTAAAAGTAACACATATTATGATACGTGAGTGTGATAAATCCTTGTACCAAATTATTGATTTTAAGTGAATTTAGTCAGCTTAAAACAAATACTCGCTTATATTGATATTATTACTCTAAAAATAAATCTCTAATTATTATACTAGGATGTGTATTAATGAGTTAAAAAGTATAAGTTATGTTAAGAACTGAGTTAAAAAAAAAACATTAATTTTCCCAGCCTTGTTATTAATCGATAAATCATAATTTATACTTATAGATAAATACTATCTATAATTTTTAAAAGTATCAGTTGAACATCACATTAAAATAATTTAATGTATATTTTCATATTAAAAAAATAAAATAGGTACCTATTGCATTAAGTATTTTGCAAAATATGTTGTTTCTCTCATTCTCTATCAATAAAATTAATTGTAGATTATTGTACTTTGTACGGTAACAGTTTAGTATTTTTAATTATTAATATTATTGTTCCTAAATGAATATATTGTATATAACGTATAAAAAATAAAATTATTAATATATTATTATTATAATGACAAAGTTCAGCTAAAACTCACTTTGCTCTTCTGAGACTTGAAAAATGATTTAATGCTTTTAGAAGCTTTTGCTTCTAAAAGTAGTATTTTTTATTTTTGTCTTGAATTTTTTCAGCTCCTCCTATTCGTTTTTTACTACAGCCTGATCCATCCATTTCCATTTCATTTTATTTTATAATTCGCGACTATTACTATTGTAATATAAAATATTTTATGAATTATTCCTTGTTAAGTACTTAGTAATTGAATTGTAAAATTAACCAAATTGTGCTGAACTGCTGACTGCCGAGTGCTGATATGAGATTTTGAATGATAATATAAATAATATAAATTTCAAATAAAAATATTCATATTAGGTATTCATATTAATATCCCGCATCGACTATTGTATCGTCAAAATTCGTCGTCGGCCTATCTGATCGACGACAACCCAAATAACCAATTATTTATAGATTTTACTGTCCACTAAAATTGATTTTTTGATTACAGTTATTGTTATTACCTATTGATAATTAATATTATTATTCTGTTTCTGTTGTAGACGTTGTATACCTACTTGTATTATTACAATTTGCAACGTTTTATGTTATAATATTATAGACTGTTTTTACGTAATATCATTGAATAAATAATCTATAATCAATGGTAATATTCATTAATTATTAGATTATATTTACATCTACTTACTGTTTACTATTTAGTACGCGGCCCATCGGGAATTTCCCGATTTCCCTATGGCCCAATCCGTCCCTGAATTTATTATGATATAATTTTGCGCGGGTGATACGGAAAATATTGTACAATGATAGTAAGCGACCGAAATTCAAATAGTGATTATTATAACATTCACAACCAACCGCGGGCGGGGATGAGTGTAGCGGCGCAAACACAATAAATAATGAATAAAAATCTTTAAAACTGTGACATTAGCTATCTATTACCTATTGCGGATACGTCATCGAATTTAATCGAATTTAACATCTCGTTAATTAAATATTTTTGTAATTTACGACCAACGGGTGTACTTATAAATATATTTGTGTGCGAACTATACCAAGACGAAACGCGCCACATATAAATGTCGTACATTATTTTTTTTTTATTGACTTATACAAGTTCTCGTATTATAGTACAAAATTTCCTAATTGAAAATATTATCGAATAGCTCTACATTAAGATGGATGCATAGGTAGGTTAGAACAAGGTTAGAACCGGTGTCGTCTAGTTTAATAACAACGTCTTACTGCTGTGCAGTTATCTCTATGGTCTATATAGGTAGGTACCAGGGCTTGGAACCGAAAATTAATAATACCGGTACTGGCGGTACTTTAATCGGAACCTATGGAAAATATTGGAAACCTTTTTTTGATTTTTTTTAGGAACAACCGAAACCGATAATTGTCGGAAGAGAATTTTTCGATTTATTTCAGTTTTTTCGATTCTAGTTTTATTTAATTATTTAATATTAAATTTAGGTAAGTAATACGTATATTAAATAATAATAGTCGATCCATAAATTTTGGTTGTAAATTTATTCTGATCAGTCAACCTATTTTTTTAAATACAGAATATAATAGTTCATAAGGTTATTTTAGTTTTTTATTAAGTACATTGAATTTTACATGAAAAATAAACTTTTAAGCCACCAAAAATAAAACAAATTATATTTCAGTCTATTATTATGTTATATATTATGGTCTCATATTAAATGAGACCAAAAATTATCAAACAATGAATTCAGATTTTGAAACTTAAAAGTTGAAATAAGAAAAAGTCAATTAATTTAGTCAGTTAATTTTTATTATATATTATTGTCTCATTTTAATTTATACTAAAAATCATCAGTTAAGTTTTACATTAAATACCTATTTGCAACAAAATATGATTTTTATAGAAAAAAATCTTTATATACTTATTGTACAATTTTTATATAAATGTCAGTAGTTCAAGCTGAATTTTACAACTTGCAAGGCCACAGACTCGAAGTCCACAGCTACAGAGTAAGTTAGTCAAGGATCCAAGGGCTGTCTAAATTTAAATCTATTAAGGAATTTCAATATCATTCTCAATAGAAAATTATGTACCTTGTACAAATTACCCATATATCAAAAATTAATTTACAAAGACCTATGAATTAAGATAATAAATAATAATATATTAGAATTCCATTCTCAAGTGTTGAGTAAGCTAATAGGTGATATAAACAACTACAAAGTTGTTCGCTTGGCCACATGCACATCTTAAAAAATTATAGGCTATCATTTAAATAAAACCACTTTTTATAGTGACAATTGAGTGTTTGATTGTATCAAATTATAAGATGCACCGACTTCCACTGCTTACAATATAAGCCAAGCCTATTTTTTAAAATTTATTTTGGATGTTTTTAATGCAAAATTATAATAAGCTTACTAATAGTCTTTTAACCCAATAAGGCTACTATAATTAGATTTTATAATTTTAGATACCTAATATATGTGTTAAGTTTATACTGGTTTTTTTATACTTTTTGAAAAAAATATACCTCTAAATAGTGGTATTTAACGGTACTAGAACCGAAACCTTAATTCTGTAATTTTAAGAACCAGTACCGAATTTTAATTTTTTGATGAACCGAATTGGAACCGAAACCGAAAAAATCATAAAGGTTCCGAGCCCAGATAATTACAACTGTTGTTATATTGAATATATTTGTTGTATTTATTAACTTAAACCATTGCTATGATTCTATTTTTGGTTTCCATAATGCTTTTAAGTTCTTAAATTATCACACGATAAATAATTGATAAATCAGATATAGAAACTAATACTTTGAAGGTAAGTAAATATTATGCAATATTTTAAAATATTTTTACATACAATACATTAACACCTGTGATAATATATATACTGATTACTAACGATTGTTATACGACACTTCTGTGTTTAGATTTTAGATTCTAGAGACTGTGCCGTAGGTTCATACGGAATGTTATGACAGCATTGCAAAATGTAATAGTATCACTTTGTTGTATATACATTTTTATAAATTGTAATTATGCGGTTATACCCCACACCGTGGCTCATTTCCCACGTGTAATAATTTAATATTTTACTTTTTGTTCGGTTAAGTAAAGGTCTATCACATTATCAGCATAATGTTTTGATTAATATTATAATAAAAATATTCACCGAGTACAAATAAACACTAATTTGTTGGTAGTTGTTCGATGATTTTTGTACGAGTTTATATTTTATAATTACATATTCCGATGTTTGTGTTGAAAAATAGTTTAAAACGTTTTTTTTTTTTTACAAATAGGTATAAGGTATAAAATAAATATAAAAGTTCCAGACAAATTAATGTAATTGAATAGCAAAAACACCGACATTGAATAATACAATTTTCATTTGTACTCAACTTTAGCAACTTTACATGTAGGTACTCGATAATGTTTTTGGACTACCTATATAACCATTGGTTAAGTAAGAATTGGCCTTTTACTTCCTGTTTGATATTCAAAATCTACTTTTGGGCTTACGATATTTCATTTAAAAAAAATACAAGGGTCGAACATGTAAATAATAAGTAATTTATGCCTTTTTTAAGAATTACAATATACCTAAGCCATATATTGCACTACCTACCTATAATAGATGTTAATAATATTTAAAGAATCTGTGTTCTGTGTGATTTGACTTGTCAAATTTACGTAATTATCAATAAAAGAATAATAATAGCTACCTATACATATCTTATAAAATACGTGAAAATAAATCTGAATATTAATAAAATATATTTAATATACTTAAAATAATACAGTAATTAATATAATATGTAGGTACTTTGTGTTGGATCAAATTATATTTCCATGGTTTACCTATGAAATTTCTAAGTACCACTCTGCTGTACAATTTTAGGTGTCATCGTCAAGTGTCACTGCAGTTGTATTGGGTGTATTAAATTATATACAATTGTTGTATACGAAATACAATTATGATATTTATTAGATAGTTAGTAAATCTTATGATAGCATTGTTATTAAAGTACAATAGGTTCAATTAATTCTTATATAAACATTAAATTCGAAAATAACATAGATAAAATCAATTTAGTAACACCGACCTTTTTAAATTACAACAATAAAATTACAATTCTTTTTTAAAGGTACTATCTCATTGGAGGCAGAACCCAAAACATATTCATGAGTAATATATTTAAGTAATTATTGTTATTACTATTACTAATTATTACGTAATTATTACGACTTACACTTACTTATGAATTAGCATAATGTATTCACCAACAATGTATCGCATTTTTAAAACTCTTTAATCGTTTAAATAAAAATGCCATGGACAGTTACAAAAAAGAAAAATGTATATTCTTTGTTTAAATATCTAATTTTGTGCTAATTTGAAATTAAAACGTCCATATAAGAAACTGTATAATTTTTAGACAATATTGGTTATGGTATGAACTGTACTTACGATAAAACTTATTTTAATTAATATTAAATTTATAGCAATAAAAATTCAAAATTTTATAATTTAAAAAGTACAACATAATTTACAATTTTTCGTTATCTTATTAAAATATTTAACTTAACGTTAAGCTTCGATATGAAATCGATTTTTACACAAAACAAAAATATGATAAATTGAAAATGTCTAATATCCCTAAGTAACTTACCATTTTCACCACATGCAGTTGAATTCATTCCTTATATTCTAGGGACTTTCGTTGATAAAAATAGTTTAATTCCACAAAATTTGTATGCAAAAAGCCATATTTAACGGTACCAAAACCGAAACTTTAATTGTGTAACTTTAAGAACCAGAACCGAAATCGGTATCGAATTATTTTTTTTTTTTTTAAATCCGAATTGGACTGAAACCGAAAAAAGCATAAAGATGCTAGCCCTGATTTGAAGGGTCCATTCACAATACACTATAACCCAAATCCCACAAGCTTCACTACTATTTTTGGTTATTATTATTATCAAGACTGGGCATTAACGAATTAAAAACATAAAGTTAAGTAAAAAAGTTTATTTTATTTTAACTTTTTAACTTAACTAGTAATTTTTATTTTTCATTAAATCAACTGTTAACCTACACTGAATAATTTCAGTACGGTGAAAAATACATTTAATGATTTTATGTACCTAACTATTTGTTTTCATAAAATTAAGCCACGAATGAATATTATTCGTTATTCATTAATATTATGTGATCGGGTTTACCGTCGGCAGGTGGTAAAATATTTTAATATTTTTATCTTAGACACCAATATTTCTACAGGGACATTTGCACATATTGAAATAATTTCAGGTGTAGAGTCTAGACAAATCACACTGAACTACACCTAGTACCTACCTTCCCATGTAGACTATAAAGATAATACCACCTAACCTACCCGAATATTCAATGTAAATAAGTACACAGCATTAGGTCATAATAGTATGTACACAGTAGAATGAGTAGAATAGGTAAAGCCTATTGTCTACTCATGACACAGGTCATTGCACACACATTTCGATTTTCATAATAATTATTGCACCTAGTCTATATGACTATATTTTATAGTCGCCATAAAGCTCTATAGTGTCCCACTGAGATTTTCTCGTCCAATCAATCTGGCCGTAGATGCGCTACCACGGCATTGATGCCAGTGAAGTTGTATCCAGTTATTAATTATAATGAATACTCAAGATATATTATACATTTTCATTTCACCTTAATTATGGATTACCTACTTAGTTGATTATGCTGTGGTTTGATGTATTTTGAAGTGCTTTTGACTTTATGCTATTGTGGAAAACGGACCCACCAACGTGGTATGAAATTGCATATCCATAACGCCGTGTCACGTAATATAGTTATTATAATAACGGTGTTAAGAAGGTTGTGATGCAAGTTTTTTTTTTTTACCGTTATTCAATTGAAACAAAATGTCCTTTGATTTTTTTTAAATATATGTGTCAAATGAAAAAAGGTGGGCAAGTGGATGTCACTCTGCTATACAGCAGGTAACAAGTGGGTCACTGTATAATAAATTCAATATGATATCATCGTATAAGAAAAACGAATCTGAGCGGTGACGGTTTGTCAGTCTGGATTTTTTTTATTATATTTATATTATAATTACTTATTATTAGTACGGTAGCCGATAAGTTGAATTAGTATTATAAAATCACAAAAAATAACTAAAATCGTTATTCTTGGTTATTTAATATGTAATTTCGTCCAAATTTGAATATAAAATAACTATAAAAAAAACATCGTGTTTTAAATATTTGAGATTTTTTGGATTAACCTACTTACGTGGAACATTGTTGTAAGTTTTCAATCCTTAGCTATTTTATAAACTTTTAACTGAAAATTTAAATTATACAAACTACAATTTTAAATTTTAAATTTGATAAATGTTGTCAAAATTTGAACTTTAAATGCTTAAAAAAAAAGTATGCCCATGTATTTCTAATATTATTTCAAGTACTAAATTTTAACAATATATCAGGAGCCTTGCATTAAATTTTCACGCTTTTTTAACAAAATAAGTTTTATTGAGATTCATGGAAATAAAGACTAATTTGGGGGGTCAAAAGTAAAACTTCCCAGTAGTTTTCAAAAGCGCCGTGAAAAAAAAAGAAAAATTAATGAAAAACGGGAAATTTTACGCAAAATCTTTTTTCAAGGAAATTGATTTTGGTTTTTGGTGCAACTCTTAAACAAATGATAGTAGGTACATTCAATTTTGACTGAATGTTTATATTAGCATTTTCTATACACCGCAACATTTTCCAAATATTTTGACTTATTTTGAGCTCTTTACGGACATTTTCAGTTTCCATTTTTTTTTAGTTTTTTTTTCTATAAATATCAATTAAACTTTATTTGTTGGTTAAAAAAGCTTGAAAATTGAATAGAAGGCTCCTAGTGTATTGTTTCAATGGCAGATGAAAAAAATTAAAAATCCATAATCACATTTTTTTTTATAAGCATCTAAAGTTCAAATATTGACAAAATACGTAAAAATGACGAAAATTTGCAAATTATTTTGAGTAAGAAATTCATGAAAAATGTTCTTCTTAAATCTAAGATTTAAAAATGTAATACAAGACTCTTCATAAGTTTGTCTACCTTTTTCAAAAAAAAAAAATGTCTACAATCAAATTACATTTTTATGAGCATTTGAAATTCATATTTTTACAACACCTGATATTCACTCGATTTAAAATGTAACGATTTTCTTATTTTGTTGTAATTAAAAAACAAATGACTGCAGATACTTGAAAATTTAACTGAATGTTTATATTAACATTTTCTATACATGATAAAATTCTGATCTGTTTACGGACATTGTCAGTTTTCAATTTTTTTAGTTTTTTTTTTCTATAAATATCAATAAAGTTATATCTGTACGGCCGAAAAGTGTAAAAGTTTAATACAAGGCTCCTGATATAATGTTGAAAGTTGAAAGTTGAAAAATATTAAAAATACATAGTCACAATTTGTTTTTATATACATGTAAAGATCGAATTTTGACAAAATTTATCAAATTAAAAATTGAATAATTATTTCGTAGTTAAAAATTTATAAAATGTTCAACTTTTATATATAAGGATTGAAAATTTAAAATAAGATTCCACGTAAGTAGTTAATTCTGCTACCAAAGAATCTAAAAAATACATAAGCACAGTTTATTTTAATACTCATTTTAAGTTCAAATTTGGACGAAATTAATATAATAAAACCGGGAATAACTATTTTAGTTATTTTTTTGTGATTGTATAATATTATTCGTGGGTACTTGAAACTTCTAAAGTATATTATTATATATATATGATAGTACCACGATTTGTTGTTGATGTATAACACGTTATAAGTACCTAATGGATATTGTGATATGATTAATTTGTAATTTATTATAGGTCAATTTTTTTTTTAATACCATATATATAAGTATATAATATATCTTATACCAAAATTCAGTCTCCGCCAGAATCGTTTTTCTTATACAGTTATGATATAATATCATCATTGATTTCAAATTTAATACTATCCATTATACAGTGACCCACTTGTAGCCTACTGTACAGCAGAGTGACATCCACTTATTCATTTTTTTTTTTTACTTTGATATTTGCATGTAAAAATTGTCAATCAGGCATAACTTTGTAACAATATATGTATTAGGAGCATTGTATTAAATTTTCAAGGTTTTTACCCAACAAATAAAATTTTATTGATATTCAAAGAAAAAAAAATGTCCGTAAACAATTTAAAACAAATAAAAATTGTTGAAAATTGTATGGTGTATAGAGAATGTTAATATAAACAACCAGTAAAAATCGTATGGATCTACGGTAATTTATATTTTAGAGTTACACAAAAAACCAAAATCAATTTTTTCGAAAACCGATTTCGCGTAAAAATTACTGTTTTTCCGTAGTTTTACTTTTGTTTTTCTTGCACTTTTGAAAACTATTCAGAATTTTTACTTCCCAAATGCACCAAATTGATTCAAATTTCCACTGAACAAGATATTGTTAAAGAATAACGAATCAGTTTTACTGCCCCAAACGGTGATCACAGTTTACATTTTTTTTATTTTTTAGACTTTTTAGATTTATTAGATCCTACAACCTAAAAATACCCACACTGACAAATCATCACCGTTCAGAATCGTCATTCGTATATTATAATGTTATTATATCATTGAGTTCAAATTTAATACCATCCATTATAAAGTGGCCCACTAGTAACCTACTGTACAGGCGTACAGCAAAGTGACATCCAGTTACCCGCTTTTTTAAATTTTATTTGTGTCAATCACCACCTTTTGTCTTTTAGGACAGTAAAAATGCTTAGATTTTCTTCAACGGTATCTTTTCTGACAGAAAAGTATATCTAATTGGTACTCTGGGTGGTCAAAAATAAGAATATCTCAGTAATTTTGAAAATCTCCGAGAAAAACAAAAAAAAATAATGCAAAATCGGTTTTTTACAAAATCGATATTGGTTATTGGTGTTATGGTGCAACTATGAAATAAATGACCGTAGATACATGACACTTTCACTGAAAATTTTCTATACAACCTAATATGTAAAAAGTATTTTGAGTTAGAAATTCATAAAAATGAAAAAAATGTGTTTTTAATTCTAAGATTTTAAAATGTAATACAAGATTCATCGTAAGTTTATCTACCGCTTATATCAAATAAACAAATTTTACCAGAAATAAAAAATTTTCATTAGAGTTTGTAGTTCCAATTTTATAAAATTGGATATTCACACAATTTTTTTAGTTTTATTTGCTATAAATATCAATAAAACTTTATTTGTTGTGTCAAAAAGCGTGAAAATATAATACAAGGAGATCCTGAAATATTGTTACAATACAGTAGAAAAATATCAGGTATAATTTTTTTTATAAACAAATTGATATAATACATGCATTTTACATTTCGTTAATCTGTTAATTTTGCCTATTATATTTATCCGGTCTAGGACATTTTGGCGTGGACATTTCTGCATAAGTCTGTTTCGGTATAGGGCGTTTTGGCGTAAGGCCATCTCAAGAAATTGCCAGAAAGTTTATTGCATAAGTTTGTATAATTGTATAATTTCAGTGGCGTATATAGGGGGGGGGGGGGGGGTCATAGTTTAGTTAATAAACCATTTATTAATTGGAAAAATGCTCTCGAATGTTTTACAACGCACTCAAATGCTGACTATCATAAATTGTCAACGTTAAGAGCGGATGAGTTTATTAAAATAATAGAAAATAAAAGATTTGATGTAGCTACACAAGTAGATTCTTTTAAAAAAGCTCTAGTTATCGAAAATCGCTTAAAATTAATTCCAATAATAGAAACTATTATTTTTTGTGGTCGTCAAGAGTTAGCAATGAGAGGTCACGACGATAGTGGCCCTATTTTTAATTGCGAAAAAGATAATAATGATGGTAACTTTCGAGCTTTGTTAAGATATCGAGCATTAAGTGGTGATTTAACTCTAAAAAGTAATTTGATGAATTCATCGGGGAAATCGGTTTACATTAGTCCCATAATTCAAAATGAAATAATACAAATATGCGGTTCTCTTATTCAAAAAGACATTGTGTTGAAAGTAAACCAATCAAAATTTTTTACTATTTTGGCGGATGAAACTTGTGATATCGCATTGAACAAATGTCTTTGTGTGTAAGATATATTGATAATGGTTTTATTAGAGAAGACTTTTTAGAATTTGTTCCTATTTATGATGCTAGTGGAAAAGGAATGGCATATACAATTATACGAGAAATAGGGAAACTAGGACTTAAAATGGAAAATTTAATCGGTCAAGGTTATGATGGGGCGAGTGCAATGAGTGGCTTGTATAATGGTGTCCAAAAGTATATTAGAGATGAAATACCACATGCACTTTACATTCACTGCGCGGCTCATTCACTCAATTTAGCGATAGGAAAATCTTGTACCATTCCTGAAATACGAAATTGTATTGGTTCAGTCTCAACAATTATAAATTTCTTTCGAAAATCTCCAATGAGATCTGAGGTTTTAAAAGAATGTATAAAAAAACATATTCCAAGTACCCAACAAAGTACCCTTATAAAAATGTGTGAAACACGTTGGGTAGATCGTCACGAAAGTATGTTGAGATTCAAAGATTTATACGAAGTTATAGCTTATGCATTACATAATCTCGAAAATAATCATAATACAGAAACATCACAACTCGCTTTTCAATTATCTAAGACTCATCGCTCGTCTCAATTTATAATAACATTATATATCATAGAAAACTTTTTGCCTTTACATTGCCATTATGGAATGTATTACAAAAAGTAAATAGTGATTT
>NC_042493.1:125860145-125875699 GCF_005508785.2 Acyrthosiphon pisum
TCCGTTGATTTTTTTCCAAATATATGGTGCTTGATTTCAATATTAGTAACTTTACCGGTATCAACAGCATCATCGGAAAGATCATTTTCAACGCTAAAAAGATTGAAGTCGTACTTAAGGAATAGTACAAGTGAAAATCGACTAACAGGATTAGCCCTCATGTCAATTCATCGCAGTATTTCAATAGACACTGAAGAAGTGATTAATAATTTTGCAAAGCTGCCTCGAAAATTGGATTTTTTGCTTTAATTTAATTTATATAATATTCTAGTTTTTATAATTTACTATTAAAATAAAGTTAATTTATAATAATAATTAAATACATTTTTTTTATAAACCATTTTTATAAATATTATTTACCATTTTGTTTGAACTTAAAGGTAAGTGAAGACGTTCTCTAAAATATAATTTATATTATGTGCATTGATGTCCACGACCTAGGTTGTAGATATATAATACAATTTGTTTAATGTATGGCTGCATGAGTTATTTTGTACTACAATATCAACCACTATTCCTATTTACTTTAGATTGGTAGTATATTATGTTGGTTCTAAAATGTTCTTATTTATTAATTGTAGCTTTACAATATAGACTGATAATCAAAATGTATTTTTATAGCACTCACAAACAAAAATAAGAAATATGTCCTTCACATTGTCCAAAGAACTAGAAGAACTACAGAAGGTACTCCAAGAGAACATTGATTTAAAAATACGCCTTGCACAAGTAGATGCCTTATTAAACTGTTTTCAAAGTGAAAAAAACTCTAAAATATCTACCAAAAATGAAATTAAAAAGCCAGATAAACATCACACCACAGTATCTAAAAATGATTCTGAATGAAGCTTTCTTCGTTATACTCAGAATCTTAAATAGTAAACATACCATTGTTGTATGATGATTTTGGACATTGATTTATAATTGGTTTTTATTTTATGAAAAGGTACAACTTTTATTAATACATTAATAGGTACACTCAGAACCGGTGATATTGAATTGAGTCCATGCTACTTTTGTGTTTGTTAAGTGAAAAAAAAACAATACAAATTATTAAAGGCTAACACATAATTTCTTTATACTTATTATTATTATTATATGATTAAAAAAAAAACTTTTTAATATTTAACATAATTATATTACACAAAAAGTGTACCTATACAATCATACATAATAACTATTATTTTTAATATTTTTTAACTAATTAACTCTTTATACTTATTAAGTATTTGCGGGACTCAATTCAATGTTATCCCTCAAAACTATTTTTTTTTTAGGCTTCATTAAGAACCTTTTTTGTATTTTACATTTTTACCATTAATTATTTCGAACAGTTTCTATAATGCATTGCTTTATGTTTTGAATTATTTTATAACATTTGTAAATAAATAAATAAAACATGATGAAAGTGTATCAAAAATTTATTTTTATTTAACAAAATTTTATATTAAAATTACTTTTTTGTAGCTGAACCAAGAATAGTTTTTTTCTTTTTTGTAGATTGTAAGTAATTTACTACTGTATAATTACGGACAGTGAAATAATGTTTTACAATTAATGTTTTCAAGTCACATCCATCAATTTCGTATTTTCTTCTTTCATGGTGTTAATCAATTTATGAATGTTTTCCATTTCCGCTTCTTAAAAAAAATCAACAGTAGGAAATAAGTGTATGAACAATTGAATTAATAAAATATATATATATATAAGGTATTAATATTTAAGGTATATACTAAAATAATATACCTTAAAAAAACTGGAAACCTACAATAAAATGAAAATGATTTCAAAAAATATGTTAATAATTGAAATGCTACAGATCAAATGCACTTTTATTGTGAAAAGTAAGTTAGACCAGTATCAGTAAAAACACAATTTGACTAAAAGCATACGGTTAGAAGAAATCATTAGTAGAATACATTTCAATTACAATGTCAATAATCTCTGAATCATACATTATGGAACTTTAAAAAAAGGTAGGTATATTGTAAATAAGTGCTGTAATAGTACTTACTACAGGATTAAATTGGTTTTCATAAGACTGATTGGCTGCATCTTCATGTTGAAGATTTTTACCACGAATAGTTTCTGAAGAAACACTCTTCATTTTTTCCTTCTCTGGAAGGCGCTACAGAAAATTGTAAAGAGAATAAACATTTACAAAAGAAACATATTACATAGTTACTACACATAACTAATGCCTACACAAAACTTAAGAAAATACCTTAATGATTAATTTACCTTATATAATGATTTTCTTGGTGATGGGTTGTGTTTTTTAGGAGGTCGTGGGACATTAAACAGAGTTGGTACTGCATCTGGTCTAAGTTTTACTCGACCATCTGCTCTGTGTAGCTCAAACTCGGTTTCTTCAAAATGTACCTGTGGGGACCGTTCAAATTTCAGTTTTTAATAATATCTATTAAATTGTCAAAATAAACTTGATAAAATTGACCTCGCATAACACAGCACCTCTCCCTGGAACCCAATTTGCTCTTCTGCAATTAATGAGCCATAGTTTTCGCCGCGTCTCATCGGCAGGAAATATATACACACGATGTCCTTTTGATGAGTGATGACTGCAATTTATGGCAGAGCAACCACCCATTTTCCAGTATTCGTATGTATTTTATAGTAAATTAATATAAATATTCAATTATGCATTTATGCACTATAAAATATAAAACATCACACTATACACAAGTGTTACCTAGTACAAGTATATCTACTATCTAGTATCTAGAGCCGTACAGCCACTGCTCAACAACAACAATGGATAGAAAATGGCGGACGAGCAGAATTGCGCCTTCGTTAATGCAACGCTGTGGATACGTATTGCCATCGAAATGATAAAACATGTTCTAAAATACATCGTATTTTCAAGCTAAATCGTTCTGAAATTCAGTGCATCGAATGCGTCGATGCATCGGAACATCGTAGTTTCAATCATAACTAAAACCCGATTGTCAGATGGATATGCGCTTAAAATCACTGATAAGGGTCGTTATCACTAACGAATAAATTAAGGTGTTCTGAAATAAAGCGATTTTTACCGATTTCATGTAACATACTGTATTTTCATCAAGAATTGCAGCGTTGCATTACCGAAGGCCCAATAACTGTCTATCTAGAGCCCTCCTGTTGCCAGAATGTTATCACTATTATGGTCGTTATTGTGGGCAGTATTATCACGGTCGGCGTCACTGTTGTTGTTATTGTTGTTGTTGTTGTTAATGTTGTTGTTGTCATTATTGTCGCTGTTGCCGTCCAAAACAATAATCGAACTTACCCGACCACCGATCGACCACAATGAAACCGGCTTGGACCATGTTGCACATTGCCGGCTTCCCGCGACTCGCGTCATAATATTATTGTTATCAATATTATTCGACGTACTCGCTGCGATCCATCGGTTCACGGACACGATAATATTATAGACGACCGATCACGACACGGTCGACGGGTGTGCGGGTGGGCGATAGCTCCAAAATATCGTGTTTCAGTTCATATCGCTCTCGCTAGCGACAAAACCTAAGGCCGCGGACCGATATAGATGATAACATTTTATCCACTTCGTGAACCGGTCATTTTTCGTATCGCACGTAATAATATTATTATATTATGATAACAAATACGAAATACGACTTACTGTACGAGCGATGTGTGTTAATTATGTATGTTTCGTGTTCATTTTCGTTACGGTCATGACATTTTTTTTCCTCTAAGTCGAGATAACTCGGCGTCATCAAAATATTATGTTTGACGAGTTTCAGGTAGTTGTTGGGTCGTGTAGGCGATGCTCGGGAATCGCTCAGTGGTATTTCGTACCATTATCTAGTCCAGTTCCTACTGCAGACCAAAGTTGACATCAATGAACCATGATTTTCGACTAAGAAATGTTGGTATATCGATACGTATCGGATCAATTTTGAGCGTTCCAGGAGTTTAACGCGCAGTATACAAGCGGCACGTACTGACCTGCATCGGACTCGGGCTACGATGCGAGACGGTAGTCGGTACGTATCAAATTTTTCTTCTTGAAAATCTAGACTATTTCGATTTTTTTCACTTGTTATTTTCTCATAGGTGCATTTTCTCTAGGTGCAACTTATTCATTGTCGTCTGTTGTCGATAAGTGTTTCTATTTTCTGTTTCACGATTTTTGTGTGAAATGTACCCATCTATAAACCACTTGTTTTCACAAAAAACACTCGTTGTCTTGTGTCTCTGTGAGTATCGTTCTCCAAACACAGACCAGTACTAGTTTTTTAATTATATGTTTTTTTTCTAGGATGTCCATCATTACCAGCTATTCTGATCGTAATACTTGTATGTGCCAGTGAGGAGCTGTGATTGAATGAACGTTTCTGTTTTGAGAATTCAACGTTGTCAAACGTGCTATTTTTATTGTTTAATTTGTATTGAAATTATTTGACAACAGGACGCAAAGGACCAGAAAGCACCATGATCACACTAAGGTATGTGGTGCACCACAAACAATTATTATATTATACTTCAGCCAAAGAGGCTAACATAATTATTCCAATATTGTATTGTTATACTGCACAGCCTATTGCTATACATATTGTCATTACATTGATGAGTTCAAATCGTATAACTATATTACATTGCGTTGTATCATTGTCAGGTACCATTGTTTATAGTATTAAAACAAATACAGTCCATTTTTTTTTACCAGTCATTCATCAAATCTAAATTGTTATATTAATTTAATTAGTGAAACCAGTTGGTTTAAATTCAGAAAAACATGCAAGCCTATAATATTATTATAGCAAGCACCTGATATATCAATACTTACGTTTTAAATTTACAATATAAATGATTCATCTATCAAGCAATACTTGTGTTAAAGATTCAGAATTATACACAATTAACAAATCTTGAATACATTTTTACATAACATAAAATAAAATACCTATAATACTATATTGGGTTTATAGACATGATAAATTTAACATGTTTTAATAATTATACAAATTAATCAATAATATTAAATGTATAGTAGTTTATTATAATATTATCACAACAAAAACGCTGTTAACTTAGTGTAAACAATCATAATATTATTCACAATTACAATATATTTAAACACTATAAATATGTGAATAAATGTTATAAGTAAATTAAATCAAAGTACATTTATTTTATATTTGTAGTACTAAAATGTAGTAGTTAATGTATAAAACCAAAAATGAATACCCTCAGTGAAAAAATTAATAAATTCTTTTAAAACTTTTAATCCAATTTTCTTTAACTTCTTTCTCGTGTTGTCCATTAGGGAAATTAAACATTTTACGGTCTTTTCTGTTGGTATTGCTATAGTACATATTTTGACTACTTTTTTTTTTTATAAGTACACATTTTTATTTAAACAATACCACTTGAAAGAATAAAATGAAACAAATATAAATTTATTAGTTATACTATTATTATGTGTAATGATAAACAATGATACAGTCAGAATTAACATAATTATCTAACCAAACCTATAATACACATTTCATTTATTGATATAATTTAGTTTCTAAGTGGTTCACTATGGCGTGCCCTATTTCAACGGCGTCTAAGACTCAACGCACTTCATCTAAGATATTTTTCTTGTTTTAGGCAATTTTGATAGAGCTGTGAAGAAAATTTGTAAGATTGAAAAGTTCAGATCTGATCTTTCATCATCAGCCGAAGAAATAAAATCTGAAAAATAATAAAAAAAATGTCATATTCTAGTTTAGATTCTGGTAAATATATAATTGATTACTATTGTTTTTGTTTTATATGTAGAGGACGCTGCACAGATATTTATTTTCTCCGACTCACAAGTGCGTAACATAGCAACTGTACGCTCAGCAGATCACGTTAAGCTCTGTTAATTTAAACATTTGAGTGAATTAACTTATAATGAAACTTGATAGTAAGATATCTGTGTTTGAATGTGGGTTTTTATTACGATAGTTTCGTTTTGAAGTGAGTAAAGATCATTTTTAATTTACGCTATATTATATACACAAAACTTGCTAAACAATTGAACATTCGTAAAAAAACACAGATAATATTCTTACCATCAAGTTTCAAATCAGTCGATTCACTCTAATTTATAAACTAACAGAGCTAAACGTATTCTGCTGAGCGTAAATTTGTTATGTTACGCATTTGTAAGATGGAGACAACAAATGCCTGTGTAGTGTCCTCTTACTTATAATATGTTCAAGTCAGTCTAGGGGTACTCTAGTTTTCGATCTCAAGGACCCTGTGCTAACTTAGAGGGGGGGGGGTGCAATTGTGTCAATCACTCATTAATATTAACATCTAGGAAAACCTATGACCCTCCCTCCCCCATGCCATCACCAACACCAAACGTGAAAATGCCTCATTTTAATGTATTGAATGCGTTTAAAGAAACCATCTCTTACACCAAAAACGGTAAAAATCCATACTTTGTACACGCAATGCGTTGAAATAAAGTGAGTGGGTCTACTGTAAACCTTTTGTCCTTGATTTTCAGAGAACAAGAAACAGATGCCAGATTAACCACCTTATCCTTCCTCTTCAACTTCAAGTCTTCAAAATTTCTTTTCTCTGAGCAATTCTTCAAGCAAGGAATAACAATTGATCGCGCTATGTAACAGTTGACGCCTTCGAGTGCAACAGCCCCTGAGCTGATTGGCATCAGCTCTTGCGTCTTAGGGAATGGTGAATGTTCTGAAAACCAATCACTCAGTTTCTCAATGTCAACATTATCCCTCGCAACGCCAGTAGGCCGCATGTCCGCGTGCTGGTTGCTTGTCTCTGAGTGGACGTCACAGAAAACTCTTCCATTTGTTAATTTATACTTTGAAGGCATAGCATACCAACAATCTATCTTGACAATACGCTATCGCTGATACCATGTTCATGTATCAGCCCACCATAGATTTTCTTTGCTCGCATGAGCACCTGCTCAATAATCATATCCAACCAGATCCCACACCAGAATTTATCAGATCTTCGAATTTAAAGTACCGCTTGGTGGTGAACTTTACAAACTCTGCTAGGTTAATTTTCTCTTGCAGCGTCAGCATATCTTAATAGTAGAGATAAGCACTTTTAGCGTAATTTAGGTGTCCTGCTGCATGAAAATATAGAATCATATCTCTGGTAGAATGAGAGTGCCGTTTCCAGTCACCTGCAATCCTTTCAGCTCTAATGAATTTCTTCATTAGCGTGCACATGCGGAAATATTGAATCCAAAGTGTTTCAGTTGGCCCTCGGTGCTCAATGTTCTTCATGTCTGGTGTTGGTGAAGGTGTGGGGGAGGGAGGGTTATAGGTTTCCCTAGATGTTAACGTTGATGAGTGATTGACATAATTAACATGGAAATAATGGTATTAAATAGTTACGGAACCAAAACCTTCGTTTTCCAGCAATTTATTTTTTTAATTTTGAGAAACTTTGTCTAACTTTGATCGACTGTATCTCAGTTAATTTTTGGTCTAAAATAAAGTTTTAGCAACAAAATTTTAGTAAATTTAATAGTTTAAAACTGTGTTACAACCTATAGAACATAAAATATGATTAGTTTACGAGATACGATTGGAATTTATGTGAAGTTCACTTAGTATTCGTTAACATTATACAACACACACATTAAGAAAATGACCCGTTTGCTGGCTGAAATTTGTTTTTTCCTATATTAACTGGTCGTGCTCTTAAAATGCATAAATTATATTGCTCATAAACAATGAACATTGGTTGGTATCGATTAAAAATAAATCCCCATTCTTATATTGAGATTTAACCGCCTTGTATCATTAATTTAATAGTTGTATTTGTTAATGGTAAAATATTAACAATGAATTCTCATGTATCTATAATATTTTATAACATTTATGATTTTTAATTAAATTCTTTTAACAGATAAAAAATATACAAGATTGATAAATTACTTAATAGCAATAAAATATAATCAATAAATGAAAAATTAGATTTAGTTGTTCAAATATATCAAGAAATTTCTACCACACAGACTTATAGAATTGAGTATATTACGTATTATGTGATATTAATAGTAAATTATCAATCCAAACCTTGGAAAACAATTTATTCGGACATATATCTTTCAGAACCAGTTTATATATAATATATTTAGAAATATAAATTTATCTGTGTATTCATATTAAAGAAGTTACTTTTTCACTGAAACAAGTTCTCCATTAATCATCAGTCGGTGGAAAGTCAGTAGAAATAATAATTGAACGAAGAATGGCTTTCACATTTAGTCCTTAAATATTATGTCAGTTTTCATATTATGGCCGTGGGAATAAAAACATTAATTTGAAAAATAGATTGGTAATAAAATAATATTTGGTGTGAAACATATATTACAGCTGGAATTTTTATTTTTATATTATTTTTAATAAAGTTATTATTTTTACTTTTTAGTCTATGAAAATCATAAACAAATGTTCTATGCTTGGCAACGTATCAAATAAAATTGAACAAGTTATTAAGTATGTCTTCATTCAGTCGCCATTTAAAATAAGACAATGAAATAAGTGTATTAATGAGTTTTTCTTCTTCTAGCGTCTACTACTTTTCAAGAATTTTTGCAACTGTCACCAAATCATTTCAATGGATTCTAGTTATTCTAATATACAAAAGTTATAACTCATTTCTTCAATATTTTTAATAGTTTTTTAACGCAAGTATAATTAATTTGAATCAAATTATTTATAAACTAGAAATAGAATTCATGGAATTGTATTACTTTTTATTACTTTTATTACTTTATTATGTACTTCATTTGTCTATGACTTATGAGACATAGACCTATAAACTAATGGACAGCACTAGAGAAAGGAGTCAGGGGTACGATATAGAGTGAGCGAGAAAAGAAACAAAGTACAGTAGACACCGGTTGTAGTGACATATTGGGTGTAATAACCTTAGATTAAAGGTCCCTGCAAAACTCCTATATTGTATGTACTAATTTGTATCGGTTTTTATGACGTCTATATAATGACTATACGGATGTTATGACGCTAATTTTTGGTTATATTGGAAAAATATTTTATCTATAATGACGTCTTTACTTTATTGAAGTTACTATTACAGCCGATAATACCGACAATTTCATCTTTGTTTTGTCGTCAGTTTAATTATTTTTATTTTATCATCAGGGTAAGGTAATTGTCCTGAGATTAAATGTGTTTTGTGTTCTTGTGTTAAATATTTTGAAATTGTAAAATGTGCTAACGAAAGCAATCCACAATTGAAGAAAAAGCAAATGTCATGTTTCGTTTAAAAGAAGGTGAAAAAAATTCCCTCATACCTAATGAATTTGGGGTAGGTCACTCTATACGATTTCTAACATATGGAAAGCTTGAGACAAAATCGAACAAGAATTTCAAAATGAAATAACAGATTTTTTTAAAAATAACAATTGAATTAATTAATTTAAATAATATGTACATAATTAAATGTTTTTATTTTTACTTTTTTTCTATTATAAATTACATAAATAAATAATAATAATAATACGTATTGAAGTTACAATTTGATTTTAGTCATTTTGGTTATAATGACAACCGGTTATTATGACCTATTTTCTTTGGTCCCTTGAACGTCATTATAAACGGTTTCTACTACAGTAAAAATATCTACCTATACAGTTCCTTATGTGGAGTCCTTCACTACTTATGTTCTTTCTCATTCAGTTATGTGATTATATGATCGCCTAGCATTGATTGCAGGGCGGAATGGAATGCACTGTCTATTAGTTTATAGGTCCTTGGTATGAGACTAGATCTTCATTTTAAATGTTTTACACTGTATAATTTTCTATTGAGTGGATACTACCCATGCATTTGTTGTGTACATCTTTGACATGTACGGCATGGCTAATTTTTGTTCACTAGTTTTGATAGTGTGCTGTTAGTTTTGATATTAGAATGAATTGACCTATCAAACTTTTAGGTAAGAACATTGTCTGTGCTCCAGCGTTGGTTTTTTTCAGTATTTTAATTTTCAAACAAGATGAGGATTTTTTTTTTGATATTTCACATACCTATTTATTGCATTTATATGCTTAGGCACAGAAAATGTTCTTAGCCAACAGTTTGTATTAGGTCAATTCACTCTGTAATATCAAAACTAATAGCACACTGTTGAAACTAATAAAACAAAATTTGCCATGTCATACGTTTGTAAGGCGGATACAACCAACACATGAATAGTGTCTTCTTAACTGTAATATATTTTAGTATATTAAATAATATAACAGTAATAATTTTCTTAAAAACTTGCCTTTATTGTATTTATTTTGTTTTTGTTAATATAATACATATATTAACATACTATTATATTATTATACACTATTTCATTATTGTATATTTAATTACACCCACTTGCCGACTTTTTTTATTAAATTTGATCAAGAATATAATTTTTGTTATATCTTCCTCTTGAGAATTATAATTTATTTTTAACTTATAATTTTGTATTTGTACTTATGAGTTACCTACTGGATTTTCCGATAAGTCATCAAAATTAACATTGAAATATTGTAATAGTTGATTTTAATAATCATAGAATTATAATGAACTTTGATGAATTCAGAAAATGAACAATTGTGATATTCATTGTATTTTGACTGTTAAAATGAGCAAAAAACCTTTAAATATACAAAAATATGCAGAATAAAACTACACATACTTAACCATGGTACTTTGAAATTGATTTCTATGCCATCTACTGACTATCATTAAGAAGACGTGATACTCGCATGTGTTGTCTCCGTCTTACAAGTGCGTAACATAGCAAATTATATGCAAAGCAGAACACGTGTAGCTCCGTTAGCTTAAAAATTAGAGTAAATTGACCAAAGCAAATTGTAAATTGTTTGTGCATTTTAAAGTACTCATAACTCGCTTAAAATTAAAATATAATAAAAAGCTCATGAGGTTGTCTAGATAATAATCTTACCTTTAGATTTTATAAGACGTCATATTAAACCAACTTGTTTCAATATTCAAATACTTACTAACAAATATTATTTAACTGTATTTATTAATATAATCTTATATAATTTTCAATGTTTATACTGTTATTTTCACAATAATAAAACTGTTATAACATTTTAGTACCTAGTGTCTAAATACTTTAATTTATTGTGTAATGAATAATTAAATAAATTCTGTTACATATTATAATCGGTATTGCACTATGCTAATTTACTACAATATTATTTGTTACCTATGTACACAAATACACAATTGCATGTCTGTGCTGTTTATCTTAGCTATATCTAATGAACTACTTAAAAACAAAATGTAGAAATTTCTTTCCTGTGCAGGGTTAAGGTCCTAGTATTTACACTAATGGTAGTAAATTATAATTTATTATGCACTCATGTCTCGTAATACCTAGTCTTAATATTGCTTACAAATAAATTGAAATCCTTTAAAACCCACTGAACTTTTGCATGGAATGTCTTTAACTAATTAAACATCTGATCGAACATGTTAATAATTATTAGGTGTGTACCAACTGTATAGTTTAAAACCAATGCAAAAGAAGGATTCTCTATTAAATTATAGTTAAACAATCTATATAGGTACCAATATAAAAACAAGATAGTCAAGTAGATTTTCGTTTTAGATTCAGAAATTACTTACCTATTGATCTGCTCTATATTTTAGTAAGGTGACTTGATAAAATAATATGGTAACTTCACTAGAACTGACATAAAACCTCTGATAGGTCATTATGCTCGACTCTCGCTGGACGTTTTTAATGTTTTATCACTTCCATGCTTGAATAATGTTACAACTTATAATTATTTTAGATTTTGAGTGAATTGATGAATGTATTGATTTTACAATGTGTGTTTTTTTATTTTATTTTTTATTTTTGTGTCTGTCATCGCCTTTTAGGACGGTAAAAATGATTGGATTTTCTTCAACAGTATCTTTTCTAACAGGAAAGTGAATCTAGTTGATACTTTGGGGGGGGGTCAAAAGTAAAAATTTCCCAATAGTTTTCAGAAGCGCCGTGAAAAACAAAAGAAAAATAAAGCAAAAACGGGAATTTTTACGCAAAATCTATATTCAAGAAAATTGATTTTGGTTTTTGGTGCAACTCTTAAACAAACGACCGTTGGTACATGAAATTTTGACTGAATGTTTATATTAGCATTTTCTATACACCATAACATTTTCCAAATATTTTGACTTATTTTGAGCTCTTTACGGACATTTTCAGTTTCCATTTTTTTTAGTTTTTTTTTCTATAAATATCAATAAAATTTTATTTGTTGGTTAAAAAAGCATGAAAATTTAATAGAAGGCTCCTAGTATATTTTTAAATTGACATTTGAAAAATATTAAAAATTCTTAGTCACAGTTTTTTTATAAGCATTTAAAGTTCAAATCTTGACAAAATATGAAAAAATCACGAAAATTATCAAATTATTTTGAGTTAAGAATTCATAACAATGTTTCTTTATAAATCTAATATATGAAAATGTAATACAAGATTCCTTATAAGTTTTTCTACTTTTATCAAAAAAAAAATTTCCATAAGAAAGTCAAACTAAATTTTTATGCGCATTTGAAGTTCATATTTTTACAACATTGGATATTCACTCGATTTCTCATGTAGCGTTTTTTTTTATTTTGTTGTAATTCAAAAACGAATGACTGTAGATATTTGAAAATTTCACTGAATGTTTATATTAGCATTTTCTATATACGATAAAATTTTGAAAATAATTTGACACTTTTTGAGATGTTTACGGACATGGTCAGTTTTCAAATTTTTTAGTTTTTTTTTCTATAAATATCAATCAAGTTTTATCTGTTGGGCCAAAAAGTGTAAAGATGTAATAAAAGGCCCCTGATATATTGTTACAATAACAGTTGAAAAATATTAAAAATACATAGGCACATTTTTTTTTTTATATGCATGTAAAGATCTAATTTTGACAAAATTTATCAAATTAAAATTGAATATTATTTTGTAGTTAAAAATTTATAAAATGTTCAACTTTTATATCTAAGGCTTGAAAATTTAAAACAAGATTCCACGTAAGTAGTTACTTCTATAACCAAAAAATCTAAAAAATGCATAAAAACAGTTTATTCTTATAGTCATTTCAAGTTCAAATTGGGACGAAATTACATATTAAAAAACGTAGAATAACTATTTTAGTTATTTTGTTGTGATTGTATAATATTATTCGTGGGTACTTGAAACTTCTAAAGTATATTATTATATATATATAGTGTTTGAAGTATGAGAAATATTTCATGAAATATTTCAATGTAAAATGTTTTGTGAAATATTGGATTTTTATTATATATAAATTATAAATTATAATTATAATTTATATTATTTCATGTGAATCGTTAGCAAGAAAACTATGATCTTTATAATATATACCTAAGTACTGGTTTCCTTTTACTGTTTCTTTTTAATATTTATTATGTTTTTTGTTTTATATAATTATAATACATGTTAACATTAATAAGAAACAATGATCTTCATTGCATAACATATATGATAAACGTTATACCCAAGCGTTTTTTTTTAAATTTTTTATTCCATTTTTATATTTTTATTTTTATTATGTTTTTTTTTTATAGACAATTATACAAATACATGTCATAAGAATTCTCGATCAAGAAAACTCTGATCTGATTTTTAACATATAACTATATAAGTTACCACGTACATGGTACATATACAATATACCTATCTATTCCTTATTTATTTTACATTTTTACATCAAATAATAGGTAGGTACAGCAAAAAAATACAATATTATATTATTATACATTACAACTAAGAAAAAAAAAGTGTGTTAATGACTAATGAGGTATTTAATTTATTTAGATTAATTATTTAATATTTTACAAGACAAAACTACAAAAATAATGATAATTGAAATATTTCACGAAATATTTCATTTTTTTAAATTTCATGAAATTTTCAAACACTATATATATATGATAGTATCACGGTTTGTTGTTGATGTAGAACGTGTTATAAGTACCTAATGGATATTGTGATGTCCCTGTATATATTACAGTGGATATTATAGGTCAATTTTTTTTTTAATACCATAAATATAAGTATATAATATGTCTTATACCTAGACTGACATACCGTCTCCGCTCAGAATCGTTTTTTTTATACAATGATATTATATCATCGAATTCAAATTTAATACCATCTATTATACAGTGACCCACTTGTAATCTACTGTACACAAAGGTGGGCATTAACTAGTTAAAAAATTATTTTTTTTTTTAAACTTCTTAACTTAACTAGTTAGTTTATTTTCTAATCAACTTATGAACTTAACTAGTTTAATTTACAGTTGAAATAACTTAGCGTTTCTCAGTTAATTTTAAAAAAATTCATCAAGTTAAAATCATTTTGAAATTTTTCGTTTATACGTAAACGAATATTTCAGTATAAAATAAAAATAATCCAATACAAAAACACAAACATTTCTGTTCTTTTTCTTGATAACATAATTGTATGTATATTAATATATTTTATTAAGTTGAAAATTATATATTATGCGAGTTGCAATTAAAAATGTTTTTAATAAAATTAATAATTTTAAATTACAAATTGACAATTGTTATATTTTAATGTTATATAACTTATAATATATATGAAGGTCATGTACTCATCTTCACGTATTATGACATTCAATTGCGATTAAAAAACAATGAAAAATATATTTTTTAAATTATTAATTTAAGATGAGTTTAAATTAGTAAATAATAGTAAAGTAAAAGTAAAAGGGTATAGGTATAGTGTACATTATGATAAAAGTTCAATAAAATTGTTTTTTATAACTTATAAATTAGAAACTAAAAAGACACATTCACTCTTTATGTGATTTACATACTAATTAAAAAAAAAAATCAACTTTTTTTAAACTGAAGTAAGTTAATATTTTTGTCTATATTAACTTTTAACTTATCGAGTTAAATTTATAATTTGTTAACTGTTAACTTTTAACTTATCGATCTTGTATCTTCTTAACATAACTCAACTTGAGTTAATTATTTTCATTAACTTGCCAACCTTTGACTATACAGCAGAGTGACATCCACTCAAGGGCGCCCGCAGGATAAAATGCCACCCGGGGCAAGATCAAAATTATTATTTTGAATCTTAATATATTAATTCTATAGTGTTTTTATTCTAAAATAGCATAACCTACATTAAACAGAAAAAAACAACATTATGTCATCACATAAGGCCTTTTATTTGTAGGTTTACAATACAATATTAATATTATTTGAATATATGTTAATGTAGATGTCACAAATTATATATTTTTCTAGTATTTAATTAATAAATAAATATTTAGTTCAACCTGTGATTGTGACGAACCACTTTTTTCAGCATCATTAGATTTCATTTTCTTTGAAAAATATGAATACAAAGTTGTATTTCGTTTGCTCATGATTAAAAGAAACTAATTACTACAATGTAACCACTAGCAAAAAAATGTAAAACTTATAACACAAATTTTAAAA
>NC_042493.1:125875749-125893780 GCF_005508785.2 Acyrthosiphon pisum
TCAGCCTTTAATGTAACAATTGCATTTAACGGAAGATCATTTTCGTATATTTTTGCAGCCTCTAAAATAGTTTTAGTATCATATTTTTTGAAGCTGTGTAACTACTCACTGGCGCCCTTTGGAACTAGAACCACGTTAGTAAAACGTGATAACGGCAATAGTGATTACTGAATACTGGTATAAGCGTATTATTGTAGTATGCAAGGGCGCCCGCAGGATAAATTCCCACCCGGGGCAAGATCAAAATTATTATTTTAAATCATAATATATTTCTATAGTGTTTTTATTCTAAAATAGCTTAACCTACATTAAACAGAAAAAAACAACATTATATCATCACATAAGGCCTTTTATTTGTAGGTTTACAATACAATATTAATATTATTTGAATTTATGTTAATGTAGATGTCACAAATTATAAATTTTTCTAGTATTTAATTAATAAATAAATATTTACTTCAACCTGTGATTGTGACGAACCACTTTTTTCAGCATCATTAGATTTAATTTTCTTTGAAAAATATGAATACAAAGTTGTATTTCGTTTGCTCATGATTAAAAGAAACTAATTACTACAATGTAACCACTAGCAGAAAAATGTAAAACTTATAACACAAATTTTAAAAATTAATATTAATAATTAACACACTATAAGTAGTAACGCGACGAGTCAACATCAACACACTTTCTCACATTATAACTCGAAACTCAAAAGTATAAAAATACGACACGTAAATGATACGAAAATGAAAAATATGAGTTCCTATCATAATGAAACCATATAAATATTGTTGTGGTCATTATCATTTATCGCTTCCGTCTACGTTTCTGGGGAAAAATAACGTGTATCTAAAAATAGATGAAAACAAAATCAAGTACCATAGAAATGCATTATTATCACGGAAACGTTTGCCACACCAATATGATGTTAGAGCCAAGATGGCTAGAATCACCAAATTCGGCCAATACACGGAGTTTCGTAGACCTGATTATTATAAACATTGTAAACTAATGAATACATTAAAGATTATTTGTTTAGATTATCTAAAAATACAATAATTTTTACATAACTTCATAAATGAATCTCAATTGAATCAATATAATTATGTTATAATTAATATGCGTGGCGCCGTGGCATTAAATAAACAATAGCTTAAAAAAATTCCCAGTAGGGGCAATAGCCCCTTTGCCCCCCCCCTGCGGGCGCCCATGCATCCACTTGCCCACCTTTTAAAGTATTTGTTAATATAAAGCCGCATTCCCACCACTTAGGTGTAATTGGCTAATATTTGGTACTCGTGGTTACTTTCCATGTCGTCGGATAGGTATACTTGTACAATTATTTGTCACCGGTGCCATTCCCGATGATTGTTGGTAAATGTGACACAAGCCAAAGGAACAGCCAATATACTTGTACTACTGATCCCACGACTGGTTCGTGTAGACCAGGAAAAACAGTAGCATGATAACTTTGGTTCAGAGGAGAAAGTTATAGTAGGTATTAATAATACAAATTCTATAATTTAATAATTTTTTATTGTACATCAATGTATTAACAATATTGTTTGAATTTTTTTTTATTTTTATAATTGACAATGTTTATATGCACTATGCACATGTTTGAGATCGATATTGGTTGACGATTAGCATTTTTTGTTAGAATTGTACTACTTATTTACTACTTATTTTATATGACTTACTTACGTTTTATTATGAATGGGTACAATGCATTATATACAAATAATATATTATGATAGGTAATATACAAATTAAATTAATAAAAAATAATAACATAATTTTGGTATCATAGTATGACAGGTACCTACCTAACTAACCTACGTACCAACTAGGAATAATCTGTCCTTCCTCATACTTGATATCAAATAACCCATTCGGTAAAAATTTTTAAAGAGGAAGTTTTACTTTTTCTTAAACAGGTTAAGGTTATATTAATTATTACATTTTCGGGTTCGAGTAACATTGGTTTTCTCATCACTCGAGATACTAAAGAAATTGTTCCAAACGTATTCCGAATCGCTACCTATGTATAGGTGACTGAATAACAATATTTGTGATTTGTGTTTAATATTTGTGTTTATTTATAATTTTTGTTATCCATGGATCCACAACAATGACGAAAGGTCCATTTTTCAGAAAAATCTTTCTCCATAATTTTCCAATCTTCCGAGTTTTGAGGAATCTTAGAAATTTACAAAATAGTTTTAAATTTTATTTTAAGTATTTGACATAATATTACGTAAATTATATGGTAAAACAATATTTTTTTAAAATAAAGTAAAATTTGCGTAAATTGTAGGTATACACGTTTAATTAGATTTAGAATAATTATTTAAAATATTTAAACTCTAAAGTATTATACATACCTATAATTATGTTCATTAATAAGAAATATATAAAAAAAAATTGTCTTATTTATTATTTAATATAATATACAATAATAATATGATTATTTTTCATCTCAGTGGGTATCCTATAGGCTATTACCTATAAGTAGGTATATACTAAAATAAAAATAGTTAAAAATTTAAGGTTTTAAAATAAGATTTAAAAATATTATGACGCAACATTTTTTAAATAATTTTTTAAAACAAAAATGTTATTTAACAGAATCAGTATTCTTAAAGCACAATTACTTCTAGTTTTGAAATGACCATATATTTTTAGATTCTGATCGAAGCGATGAATGTAATGATTTTATATAGATGTGTGGGTGATTTTTAAAAAATATATTTCTTGTCTGTGATGTACATGATAAGTGTTCGAAATAATGCTTCTATTTTCAACTTCAGTATCTTTTCCAGTGTGAAAGTGAATCTAGTTGGTGCATTCGTGAGGTCAACATTTATAATTCCAAGTACCTATCTAGTTTCCAAAAGCACCGGAAAAAAAATTAAGGAAAAACGGAAATTTTTACGTAAAATTGGTTTAAATCGATTTTGGATTTTGGTGGAACTCTATAAAAAATGACCGTAGATTCATGAAATTTTCACAGAACGATAAGCATTATCCATAAAAAAACCTTTCAAAATTAATGATTCATTTTGAGCTATTTCTATATTATTCCTATGCATGTCCAATCATTGTTTATTAGGAGTTTTTTTTAAATAATTTCAATAAAAAAATGTTTGCACTGTCAAAAATTTAAAAATGTAATACAAGGTACCTCGTATGTTAAGAATTTAATAAAAAAACGTTAATACCCACAGTAATTTTTTATAAGCGTCTGAAGTTCGAATTTAGTCAAAATTCGTAAAAATCAAATATATAGGTATACTAATTATTTTAAGTTAAAAATTCATAAAAAAAATGTTTCAAGCTATTTTTTGATAGATATTTTAACTTCAAATTTGAATGTAGTTACATATTACTAATAATATATAAGTAAGTACCTATTTAACTTAATTACTTAGTAGCTACATTGTATCAAATTGACATGTGGATGTGGATCCGTAGAACGTAGGTAGTACATACTCACATGCACGAATAAGAGTAAATTATCTATGCAATATAGTTTATATTTGTATGATTGCTATATAATGCTGTTATAATGTTTAAGTATTAAATGGAGATTGACATATTATGTTGTAAATAATTAAAAGCAAAATATAAGTATTAGTTAATTAATTAATTGTATCTATGTAAAATATGTGAATGAAAACTGTAAACAGTTTTAACTTATAATATAGATAGTAAGCAATAAATAAGTAGGTAACTATTTGGCTATTTAATATTCTATTACATACCTAGGTAGCTATATAGAAATAAAACATAACGAGGTTACTTGTTACGAATTTGATGTATTGTCGTCATCCACCACCTTCTCTTCTTTGGACTTCTGACATTTTTTAAAATATTTACCACTCATAAGAACATAACAATAAATGCGAAGAACAAACTAGTGTTTTGTCGTTGTCACTTATCATGAGTGCACTCATGCTCGACTTGGCAAAATTAAAGTAGGAGGACTGTTTACTTTTCAGAAAAGAAAGATCCCATAACTTTTTAAACGTTATTGAGCCACGGAGGCTATGCCCCATTGCCCCCACACACTCATAAATACCCTTTTTAAATCATATGAAAAATATTTATAAATTATCATTTAAAAAAAAAATACAAGTTAATATACGACATAGGTAATATTACTCTATAATATTATACTATATTATTATAGTTATAAATAATAAAAACTCAAAAGGATAATAAAAGTAAATTAATCAATAGTTAATAGCTTACTAATAATTAGTTAATATTAACTAATTTATAGATCCGTATTCCGTAGTCGCATGAAATAATCCATATTACATAAGATAAATTCTGATGGTATCTTGCGCATTTTGGTAAAAATGCAGAATAATAAAGTGCCCCCTACGTTCCCCTTAAAAATAATAGTAGGAGTACGCTAACATTTCTGAAAAAATAGTTGGAGTACTCCATCCTCATACGTACCCCAACCCACCAATTCGAGCACTACTTATCATGGTCCGATAAATTATTGATTAAATTATAATTTTAAATAATTAACTATTTAGTAGGTAAGTCTTTACCGCACAACGATTAGGAATACAAATTTCTAACTTAAAATTCACAAAAACAAAAAAGTAAAAATATTATAAAAATAAAATATTAAATCATCATTAAAATGTGCCCCCCCCCCACCACCAATATTTGCTATAACAGCCAGCTGTGGGAACAGTGTACTTGGCTACTTGTACAAGTGCTCAAGTATTGGCTTACTTGTCAAGTACACCAGTCGTGTGAACACCCTAATCGTGCACTGGTCAAATGTGCAATTATTGGTGTATTTGACGAGTACACCAGTCGTGGGAATCCGGCTGCTTAACATAATAACATCAATAATAATTCATCCTTTTACAACATCAACCGCAAGACAAATGTAATTAACCATAGATATGAAAACAGCATAAACACGTAATAATACAATTAAACAATTAGATTTTTAATGTATTTTTTAAACCTTAAATAGCTGATTACCAACAGTTGTGCTTTTTTTGAGTTGAGTCACTATTCGTTGAGTAGTGCGAGTCATAACTCATACAAATTAATTTGACTCGCCGGTAAACTTTTATTTTTTTTGATAAACGTAGGAAAACAATAATTGGGGAATCATGTATTGCATTTTCAAAGCTTTGACATAAATAGAAATATATTTATGAATTAACTATGAAATATTTATGAAATAATTTGCCAATTTTCGTGACTTTGATGAATTATGTCAATATTTTAAATTAATACGCCCATAAAAAATAATTGTGGATTTACGCACAATTTTTTTTTTAATTTTTAAAAACATCAAACTTATGGAGAAACGCTGTATTACATTTTTAAGTCCTTTGACTACCTAAGAATAATGTTGTAATTGAAAATGTCCGTAAACGACGCGTAAACAACCCAATACGTGTCAAAACATTCTGATAATATTATCAAGTATAGGAAATGATAAAATAAACATTTGGTGTAAACTTCAGGCACCTACGCCCTAGTTTTGAATGACAACGAATTAGAAAAATTTGTTAAAGCGCCTGGTGCCGATACTATTTTGTCCTCAAAAATACACTGCGGGAATAACGATACCGCCTTGTCGAATAAACCAAATTTCATAATTTTTTTTTTTTTTTTAATTGTTATAGGGAAATATTCTACAGCACACATCGACCTCTGTTTTTCGATATTTTATTCTCAAACGTTATAATATGTCTAAAAAAATACAAGATAAAAAGCATTTTTTACAATTTTTTTAATACAATTATTTGAAATAAAATACAAAATTAGAAATCGATGCGGGCTGTAGGAAGACTTCTTCTTTTAGATAAAAAGATAGTCATCAAAATCTGAAAATTCTACAAAGCTGGAGAGTTATTCCCGTAAAGTCATTTTTTCGATATAATATACCCTATCAACCTCCCCTAAATAGGTACTGGGTAGTAGATTAGTGGATTAGTCTTATAATAAATTGAGGTGGCAACTAAAATATAAAATTTAATTTTCAAATTTTATAGAATTATGGAAAATTTGAAAAACTTGCATCGGGGACCCTTAATTTACGGGTGAATATCCAATGTCAAACGCTCGTAAATATTTAATTTGACATTCCGGTATAGATTTTTGTGTGTTACATGTAGAAAAACTTATATTACATTTTCGAAGCTTCGTTATTAAACTTTGTTTTTAATTTACACTAAAAACAACTTACGAGGGTCATTGTATTACATATTCAAGTTTTTTGAACGTTCATAAAATATTTTATAGAACTAATTAAAAAAAAAAGTTAATATTTTAATATTTTAATATTAAAATTCTATTGTGCATAGAAATTGCTATTATGTAGGTATAAATGTTCAGTAAAAATTTCATGTATCTACGGTTATTTTTTTAAAATTTACCTACAGTAAATAAAAAATCTGTTTTTTTGAAAATTTTGTGAATTTTTTACTTTCACCACCGAGTACCAACTAGATTCACTTTCTTACCAGAAAAGATGCTGTTGAAGAAAATCGAAGCATTTTTACTGGCCTAATAAGTGCTGACATCATAATATACAAAAATAAAATGAAAAACACACATCATCATTATAAAATCAATAGGTAGTGTTATTTTAAAATAAAGTATTTAAAATACCAACCAAATACTATAAATAGCGAAGTATTTGAGGACTCCTCAAATACTTTTTAGAAGTATTTGAAATAATCTTCAAATACGAAAAAAAAAATCTATTAGATCTGATATAATTTGTTATAATCAAAAATTTGTTTATTGCATTTTAAACACATGATTCGTTCCATAATCAAAGTGCTGATTAGTCATGTTGGTTCTTTTTTAGTGATACCTAGTTAAATCACAAAAATTAACTTTTTTCTACAGAGAGAGAGAGTCAGGGACAGACTGGTAGATCGGGAGATCGGGAAATGTCTCGATGGGCCGGTCGAATAATCGAATTATGGGCTAAGGTTGACAATTTGGTTGTATAAGTAACTTATTACGATTTTTATATTATAATAATAGTTTTTGGTCGATTTAAAATTTATAGAATATAACATAAATAATACGTCAAAACGAAAATAATCGTAACTAAAATTTTATTTAGCCGTTCTAAGAAACAGTAGGTATCTATATAAATAGAAATTTAGCTGCCCGCTGCCAGCCAGCCCCGGCCGCCGTGTTGCTTATAATCTATATACATAAGAATTTAACTTGATTTTGGAGACGAAGGAAACCGGTTTGTTTGTTTATTTACTTATTATTATTATTATTATTATTATTATTATTATTAATTATTTATTTATTTTTTTGCACTTGCATTTTTCCATTTGAAATATATATTATTAATTTCACAAATAATTTATTGTTACATTTTTTTCTAACTTATCTCTATAATAAAAAAGAATAAAATTTACCACTCCACTACTCCAGTTGTTGAATTCAAGATGTAGGATAATATATAATTTGCAGAAATTAGCAATAATAATAACTACAATATGTAATTATAATATATTATTTGTATAGCCAAAAAATAGTCATATGTTTTTAAATTAAATTATAAAAAAATAATTTCTTCCGGAGGAAGGTCGGGCAGCTAGTATAAGATATAATTCGATGTATTATTAATTATTATTGTTATATTTTTTAAAAATATACTGTTTTCGTCCGCGACTAACAAGACTGTCTTCTGTGATATTACTGATATTATATAAAATATAAATACTAGTTAATTAATTGTATTTTGTATTGTCAAGTTGAAAGATGACTTTCGAAACATTGTAAACAATCATAACCTCATCTTTTTAAAGGTAAGTCAAATCAAATTTTACGTAATATAGGTAATATTATAATTTATAGTAAAGTTATTGTTGAAAGTCCCATAAATTAAAATCTGTACCTATGGGTACAATCATTTTTAATAATTATTATTATTATTAAAAATTGTTTTTTTTATTTATTTTTAAAATGGATTGGGTAATAAACCTATACCTAATTAATTTTAATACCTATGCTCATTATGATTTATTTTGGCTAGTAGAGAACGATGTATAGTGCACTCCCGCATGCATGTTCTCGTATTATTGTAATACCGTCGTTGACTGCAATAATAACAAGAAATATAATATTCTTCTAATTTTATAAATAATTTATATCATATTATTAGAATTTTACTAACATTGGTTTTATAATTTTGTAGGGGCACTATAATATTTATCTCTATAATTCCCAACACTGGCAGTCCGTCCCTGCAGAGATTTATATAATAAATTAGTATAAAACTATACATGTATTTGGATATCCCATATCGAACGTAGTCGACGATAAACGTTAGTGACGATATTGATAACCAATTTCTTGGTAAACAGGTAGTACCTACTAATAATCAGTAATAATATCTTTATACTGTCAAATTATAAATTATAACATCTGAAACTATGAGTAAAAGCTCATTGCATAATATATATTTTGTTATTGACTTAATGAGCAAATTCTGATACTGACGTACCGTTTCGATCGTCGTCGACGATAAACTGGTTCCCCGAGAAAAAAATATTTATTAATTGACTACCTATATTAATTAACAAAAACCGACATCGAATATTGTTCATAAATGATACCCAAATATATAAATTATAATAAATTATATTTTTGGAAGGATAATCACGACGGAACGGTATTTTTATTTAACGAGGATTATAAGCATTTTAACAAATTAAGAATTAAAAAAATAAAATAAAAACATTCAATGGTAACAAAAAGTATATTTAAAAAAGTATTCAATAAAGAAAAATTAGGTACCTAATGAATGCTTTTACTCAAATACTTTACAACACTATCGATAAGTATTCATTAGAGTCCTAAAAAAAAAAAATATCGATCGAATCAATACTTACGATCGAATATTGTCAACCAAACCATATTTTTCGATTATCAGATTCGATGCCTTTGAGTCTAAAATAAAATTCGAAAAATTAAAAATGGATATAGCCTAGGAAGTAGGTATAGGTAGGTCGGTAGTCGACAACAAACAAAAAAACAGAAGAGAATTATAATATAGTTGCGCACTCACGCGGAGTGATACGGCAGGGGCGTAATTACGGGGGAGGATATGGGGGATAGATCCCCCCATGAGTTGTATTCATATTATATTGTCTTATACCTACAAATAGTTCAAATACAGAGTTATAAATTATTACGAAACTAGAAAAAACATATAATGTTTAGTTGTTTTGGTATAAATATTACCCAGTTATAAAAATATTTGCACGGTAAACGGTAAGCATATTTCAAAATGAATGGTCTGATTCATTTTAATACTTATTTATTAATAAACACTGGGTGCCCTGCCACACACTGCACCAAATTACAGTACCTATACTTCCTACACAATACATGCATATAGATTATGGACAGTAAGTAATTCGATAATGGTAAAAACCACCGTTCCAAAAACATAATATAATCATAGGCGTGTCTACGGTGGCAGCCTAGGGTGCTTGGGCTGCCTCTGCAATTTTTGAAAGGTGCCGATCTACTGAGTTTTAAATCGGAAGGGTTACAACATTTCTTTTTTTTTTTAAACTTGATTTTTTTGTGGTTATCGTTATAATTATCATTTACTTACAAAGATTGATTTCCCGACTTCCGAAATCGGAAAACCCTACCGTAAAGACTTGAGACAGATGACGACGGTACAGTACGCATCTAAGTATTATTGATATTATTGCGTTGTATTATTTTTGATTTGTAGCTAGGTGCCCAGTAGGTGGTGTAGGTACCTAATCCAAGGCTGTAGATGAATAATATTTCTGAAGTTACTGTAGATTATTATTGTACCTAAATAGATAATTTAGACTTTTTTTAAATTATGTAAATATTTAATTTTGGAGGGGGCTTAATAAAAACGGCTTTGGTTGTATAGGGCTTTTTTTACATCACTAATAAGGTAGCGCCGGTTATTAGCCAGGCTGCCTCTGCCGATTATAAGTCTAGTCACGCCTATATAATAATAAAAATGTAACTTCAAGATTTACATTTCGTAGAACGAATAGTAATACTATACGAACGCTCACCGACGCTATACATTGATTATTGCGATTACGTATATAGACACTACACAGTAGGTATACACCGTGTCATTCCCTCATAGTCAGTGTCACACAACTTAGTAATTGATTTTATTTTTATAAGCTAAAAGAAAAATGGAGCAAAAATCAAGTAAATTACCAGCTACTTGTATAGTACTCCATTGAATTTTTTTTTAAAGAAGCTTGGACTTGACGTAAGTATTACAATTTTAAATTATTCAAAATACTTAACATTATTAGGCCCGGAATTAAATGTTTTAAAATCGTACAAAAATATGTATGACTATTTTATACAGTTATTATTAATGCAGTGCATACTGCAGTGCAGTCACTGCAGTTTATTTAATAAACTATTAGGTACTAATAATATGTCATATTAATTTTTATAAAAAAGTTTATTAAAAAAATATAGAATTTAATGATTTATAATAATAATTAATAATACCTGATATTTAATAATAATTTTACCTACACATTTTCTTGTTTATTATTTAAGGAAAACATAGAAAAATCTGATGATGTAAAGCCCTCCACAAGTTTGCCATACAAATCTATTTTGATCCCCCCCCCCCCATTGAAACATTCCCAGTTACGCCACTGTGATACGGTGTAGAACGCTCTGTACAATCAACGTAAACCATCAAAACGGTCGCTACGGTAACCACCGACGAACACGATGCACCGAGGGACGAGGGTCGCCCGACGGCGGAACAAAAACGCGGCGGTGAAACGATGGCGGTGGCTGTGGTTGGGGGTCGGTGGAACGGCGGGGTCGATGCGGCAGCAGCTGGCAGCTGCGGAACGAACGGAGCGGGTGCGGAACGTCGTTCGCCTGCTCGCCGCCCGACCATCGATGCCGGTGCCGGGTGGGGTGGTGTGCTCAAACGCGTCAACGAGATTTCGTGGGCCACCGGCGCGCAACCTGGTCCGCGTACCGCGCCCTCGGTCTGGGTCGCGAGTGCTGAGCACAGAGTATTGATAAAATCATGACAAGTTCAATAACATTTGTCGGTTGTCGCGGTACCGTTTGGTGACGCGCCCACCGGTCAGCGGCCCAAACCCAGCGAGCCACGATAACAATAAAAATAATATTATGATGCCACGCGGGCCGACGTTCAACTGCGCGATTATGATTTATGTATTTTCATTTATTAGAAATATAACATAAAATTAGAATAAACGCCTATCGTTGCCAATCGGCGATATAAGAATTTCGATTAGTTTAAGACGAAATATACACTTGAGTACCTATAGTTAGAGATGTGGAATTTACCGGTAAAATTTACGTAAAAATCGGTAAATTGGTAAATTTTTACGTGTAATTTTTATTCAATTTTCAAATAAATCTTACGTACCAAATTTCTTACCTTTTTTAACGTTTTTATGGAGCGTTCAAATGTAAGACAAATTAGATTTTTTCCTTTTTACCTATCAACCTATCTAACCTATTCCTATATGACTATTGTCTATACCTACAATTTTAAATGGCTCTTTGGAAAAAACTATTACTTATTTCCTTCAGAATTGCAGAAACTTGTGAAACTTGTATTCAACTATAAAAATAACTTCAATATCAACAAAATGTACCTACTTGTATGTTTTTGATATAATTGCATTTATCAAAATAAAACAAAAATTAATAGCTTATAATAAACAACAGAACAAATAAAAAAATAAACCAAACATCTTTTAAAAAAAAATAAAATTTAAATAAATTACAAAACTGTTTGCAGAATAGGTACTAAATAACACAGCAATACGCCGATAGGTACATAATAATAATATTGAAATGTAATTAAAATTCGGAACATATTAATTTAACTAGGCGAGTGTATGTTGAATTGAATTAAAAAAATAAAACAATAAAACATGGAAATATACAACCATTATAGTATTGAACACGATTATTTGTCCATGTTTAATACAGTGTAAGTGTACTACTAGGCAGTAAGTATTAACGTAAGTACCTAAGACCTAAGTCACTACCATAGTCACACATAACACTTAGTGTTTACTTTTAAATTAATGTATATATATAGATGATTATACCCAAGCTAAAATACAGTCGCTCTGCATTTTAAAGTCGTATTGGCTAGTGGCTAGTCTGGCTACCTAAATAAAACTTATTCCGCTTCTAAAAACATTTAAAATAAGGGGTCACTAAATTTTTTTCAATGGTAAAAAAAAACTCGGTAAAATTTACGTAAATTTACTTTTACCCATACATTTTACCGGGTAAATTTACTGAACTCACATCTTTACCTATAGTATAACAACTGGTAATCGACCAAAACATCCAACTGTCAAAATATCCATGGACAAAATATCCGATTTACGAAAATTAGTGGATTACATTTTACTAATTTACTTTCTAATAAAATTAGCTCAAATATCACAAAATATACTGCGCAAACATTAGTATAATACTCAAATAATATAAAATAAAATGCATAGTTAAAACGTAAAATAATTTTCTAGCATTTTGACAAAAGAACTAAAATTTTATAAATAAAAAAATGTATAATAGATATGTACGGCGTACAATGTGAGCGATAAATGTATTGATTTTACAATGATGTACGTTTTTCTAAAATTTTAGAAAATAGTGTAGTTAGTAATTTTTTTTACAAATTATTTTACATTTTATTTTATATAATTTGACTAATGTGTGTGCAATATAATTTGTGATATTGTTACTTTTTATTGCAATTTATTTTACTATTAGTAATACAGCGTATATAGGTTGAATTAATTTTACGAGCTAGTTTTTTTAGAAATTTTTTAAAAACATTTTTCTAAATTTTTAAAAAATAGTGTATTATATTATTTGATTATTTGACTAATGTGTGTGCAGTCTATTTTGTGATATTATTACTACTAACGTAATTTATATATTATATAACAATATAATATATTTATTATTTATATTTATATTATTATTATATAATTAGGTATATTTTTATAATTAAATAATTAATTGATATTTGAGCTAATTTTATTAGAAAGTGAAGTGAAATGTACTTATTTTCGGAAAAAACGGATACATTTGGATATTTTGTCCTAGATTCATAACAACTAGATTAAAAAATGTATTATAACTGTATTATAAATGTATTATATGGTATTATGTTTAGTAAGTGGGTAGATAGGTACCATCATTGGCGCAAGCCGAAAATAGGGGGTGACTTGGGGGACTTAGTCCCCCCAAATGTTGGTCAAGTCCCCCCAGTTCAAAATCTAGTAATTAGTACTAATTTTTGAATTCTGTGGTATTAAGCAATACGGTATAAGGGGAGGGAGGCTTGAGTCCCCCCACAAAATTTAGTCAATTTGTGCCTATGGCAATATCATATTAACTGTTATATTACCTATTTACAAATAGCCATTAGATACAATTATAATATCATATAATATTATAAAAGCGATACAGACCCCCAGGTTTGAATTGGCACGAAAAGGTAAGGGATTACTGTGATTAATATTTTATTTTGAGCGTTCCGCGTAATATTTTCCCTATATAGTATAATATACCCTCTATACCTACTTAAACAACAATTCATTAATTTGTTGAACCAAAAAATTCATCCTTGAAATATTAATTATTGCTTTTGTTAATTAGGTAGCAAAACTATCCATATTGTATGGAATAATGAATATAAATTGGTAAAAATATAGTTTGGCACATAAATTATGTAAGTATTTCTTTCTGTTTAGGACTTGGATTCACAGAATAGTTTTTTTTTTTAGAGCTTATAATATTATACTATAAATTAACAAAATTAAATATAACAAAGCAATATCAAAAGGAACAGACATATTATATTAATTGCCTCATGAGCTTCATCTATCAATGATTAAAATTTTTTTTAATAATAACAAAATAACAAAAATCAGACGCATACAACATTGTGTCGTAAGAACATTATCAGGTGTGCTAAGGGGCCTGCGCGCGACCTGTTTTTTGCTCAAAAACATGCCTTACAGGAAAAACTCTCACGCCTCGTAGATTGGTCCGATTTCCGTAATTTTTTTTTGTTAAATAGAGAAAGACTTATTGCAGGGCGCATTGGACTTGGATTTTCAAAATTATTTTTCGAAATCTTATATTACAAGTTTGATCTCAGCCCATTTTTACAACTTTTTAGTTTTTGTATTATTATTTATTTTTAGCAACGTAATCAAAAATCGAAGTCTAATGCGCCCTGTAAAAAATGTTCTTCTATCTAACAAAAAAAAAAAAAAAAATACGGAATTCGGACCAATCTACGAGGTGTGAGAGTTTTTACTGTAAAGTGTGTTTTGGTCGATATAATACACCCTATCAACCCCCCCCCCCCCTAAATAGGTATTGGGTAGTAGATTAGCGGAAAAGTCTTATAATTGAGGAGGCAACTAAAATATAAAATTTAATTTTCAAATTTTATAGAATTGCGGGGAATTTGAAAAGTCGCGACCAGGCCCCTTAAGCGTTGGCTTCTATTCGATATTTTAATTTTTCAAGCGACATATTATTACGAACATTTTTGATTTATGACATTTCACCGGAAAAGTAATTAGGAACCCATAAATTATTATTATCATCTTGCATGAAAATGAATGTGTCGAAAATTCGCTAAAAATTTTATAAGAGGTCAGTTCAATCTAACATCAAAACGGACAGCACATCCGCACACTATTGAAACTCTATTAGGCAAACAAAATGTCGGCACGAGTAGAGCATCCTTTTGATATTGCCGTGTTTAATTTTTTTCGTCAGTTTTATTATCAGATTCACTCTCCAGTGATAAGCACCTTCCGCGCGAGCCGCCGACGCGTTGACGTGGCGTTTACGTGGCACCACCTCGAACACCACCACCTTGTCCTCCGGCGGCTTGTCACCTCCGCGACCGCCGCTGGGGATACGGTGAGATGCGGTAGTGTAACGAATATAACTTCACGCTGATGTCGGACCTCCGACATTATAATATCATTTATTGATAAGCGACAATAATATCATGTCGGTCGACGTCCTCTCCTCTTGAGAAAGCATTTCTAAATCAATATTCAATAGTACGTATTGTTATTGTCCTTATGTTTTAACTTTTCAAGTTTATACATTTCGAGTAATAAGTGTGGCTACCAAGTGCGCTGTTAGAGGCTTCCATAATCCATAAAGTTCTATAATAACAGCTCGGTAAGTGCAATAATCTGTGCATTCAAATAATTTTTGCGTTATCCAATATTGTTTTCAATGGAGATTTTCAAGAAAAAAAATTCGATACGTACCTACCTATCGATATGGAATAGTTACGTAAAAGGCTCGTATCGAAGTCTGAGTCCGATACGTATCGCTTGTATATTGCACATATAACTTCTTGAACGCTCTTGAACTCAAATTTCTTCCTTGAAAATCTTGAACTCAAATTTCTTCCTTGAAAATCTTGAATATAATTAATTTTAAATATTTGAACAGTATCATGAATGCATGTTTTTTGTATCAAATGCTCGAAATAAAAATGTATTTTGATATTAAGACGATGTAAGCTCAGTGTTGTGATCCAGATGTGGATCACGGTTGACGAAGTTTGTTATAAGTTTATTGACGTGGACTGGTATTTAACTCATTTTAAACACTCAGAGTAATGTTGCAATTTAAGACAAACATCTCTGGCATGAATACTGTCAAATAGTCATCGCGCAGAAATAGTGTGTGCGAGATCTCTCTCGGAGAGCCTTTTATATATTAGAAAATGGTCAGATTGTATCGTCTTTTACAAGGTCCCACTTGAGTATTCGCTATGGCTCTTCTAGTACTTTTTAGTAAATTACCTTTCCCTAGTGATACTTGTTAATAGTAATTAATATACTGTAACACGTACACCATGCGCAATACTGTATAAATATACATGTGTGTGGTCCTATACCTTGCAGCTAGGTATTGCAACATCAGTGTTTGTTTTCTCTGTGACCCATTAGCAGCATACCAAATTTTATGTTAACAATAATGATTATAATCATATTAATTTCCCAAATTAGAGTGAAATGACCTCTTATAAAATTTAAAGTTAAGATTATTATTATTATTATTATCTAGGGCGTCTCATAGGCGTTTTATTATATTTAAGTTAAAAGTGAGTTAAGAGAATTTTAAGATGTAAAAAGACTTACAAACAATTTTAAATTATAAAACACTCATATATCTCTTTAAAATTAAAATACAATAAAACACATATGATATTATGCTCTAGATAATAATCTTGCCTTTAAATTTTATAAGAGGTAATTTCACTCTAATTTTAGAAATTAATATGATTATAAATTTTTATCATTATTGTGAACATAACATGGGTTAGAGAGAGAAAACAAAATAGTGTGCTAACATCATCTTAATCACTGCACTTGGTTTCATAGGTATAATATATTTATTTTAATAGATTTAGTAACATTAAACGTAAATAATCCACTATCTAGTTCACTCTAAAATTTGAATTAAAGCTTAAACAAAAAGATACCTATATACTTTCAAATCATATGCTTTGCTTAAAAACAATTTCATAGTGTAAACTAATTGAGTAATATTTCAAATAGGTACTTGAAAAAATATTTGATTATTAAATACTTTTTTTCATCTCTCAAACAAGTCAAAACCTATTTATGAACCACTGTACATGATGATATATTAAATGATCTGATGGTTATAACAGCAGAGAAGGAATAATCCAATTTAGAAGAGGCAGTAAACACATTTGGGCACTGTAGTACCAGTAGATATCCACTAATTTACATTTAAAAATAATTAATAATATTATATTTTGTAGGAATTGTTTTAATTTAGGAATTAAAGTGAATTCTTTTATACCATATTTGCCTTTTTTTTCTCTAAATAGTGGTAAAATGGCTTCAGTTGGTTGCTTTAGATGCTTAATACATTGAATTTCTAGCTATTTGAAAAGTATATTATGGTTTATATGAGTAATTTTAAGTGAGATAATAAAAGGGAAGCTGATAATCTCAACATACATATTTTATTTTTACGTTTATATTATAAATTTTTGTGAAATGTTGAAATTGGACTGCCTAAAATCTCGCACACCTGAAATAAAATTGAAATAATATATTATGTATGTATAGCAGGCAGCAGTAGTTATTGTTGTTGACGTGTTGTATCTTGTAAGAATAATAGAATTAGAAATATTAATAATATACCTATTACTTACCTAATAATAGTACAATTATGATAAAATATTTTGGTAAATCGATAAGTTTGTTGAAACATTTTTTTGTAAATTGTAAAGCCAACAATGATCAATAATATATTATATGATTATCGAGTAATAATTGAGTAGAGGATTTATATCATATTATAATGCTATATATTTTTTGGATATTTAGTTAAACCAATTTTTGGAAAATTTTAGAATTAACTATAGACAATTTATGTAAAATCAACAAGAAAAAAGTTGCCAGGTGGGTACTGCTCTGCTGTACAGTGAGTGTCGAGTGGGTCATATTAATGGATGTGTTAAATTTGAATTCATTGATATTATCAAGGCTGGGCACTAATGAGTTAAAAAATTAAGTTACTTTTGACTAAGTTGCAATAACGTTATAAATAGAGCGCGGATTTCTATGCAATTGCATATTTTTTTCCTTTTAATATTTTTGGATTTTTGTCAGTTATCTCCACGAATCATCATAATTTGAAGCTAATGGTGAAATTTTTTTTTGCATATTTCTGCATATTTAAAGGTTATTGCATATTTTTGCATATTTTGGGCAAAATTCAAAATTTATTGCATATTGAAGCGAAAATTTAAAAAAATGTATAAAATAATATTTTGTCAAGTAGAAAAATTAAAACTAAAATTTCATAGTCACTAAATAATAATTTATATATATTATATTTATTTATAACATTATAAGATAAATAAAATAATCGATTACGA
>NC_042493.1:125893830-125907148 GCF_005508785.2 Acyrthosiphon pisum
AATGTACTTTTATCAAATTATTATTGTAGACTTGATTTTTCAAAACGTATAACCTTTTTTAAAAATATGATTATTGTATTTACATTGATAATCATTTCTTGGGGAAACGTAAAGTATATCAGATTATTATTATTATTATTGACTATTGTATAGGCAAATGTAATGTGAAAATTATAAAATATTCAATTTTCATAACTAAGGATTGAAAATTTAAAAGAACAAGGATTAGATTTTGTATTACCTATTTAGGCTATTTTATTTTGTAAGATTGCTGTAGGTACCTAAGTATAATAAAAAATCTAGAAAAGTAGTCGTATGATTGTATGATTGGATTATCCAATCAATTTTACATCTCACTATATAATATTATATATTGTGACATTGACATTGTAGTGACATCGCAGAAATAATAAGAAGTAATAAAATAAAAAAAAATATATTATCTTCATAAGTTGTTTATTCACAAATATTAAAATGTATAAATAATAGGTACAATTTAATAGTATTTTTTTATTAGTGTTTAAAGTTCGAATTTTGACAAAATCTGTCAAAACTGCCAACATTAATTGCAAACTATTTTAAAGTTAAAATTTTAAATATATATACCTAAGATACCTTTTTTTTTTTTTTTTTTTTCAGTTTAGAACCGACGACGTCGCGGGAACATACCTAAGATACCTACAAACATTTAATGCAACTATAGGTACAAGGTTCCTTATAAGTAGAGCGCGGATTTCTATGCAATTGCATATTTTTTTCCTTTTAATATTTTTGGATTTTTGTCAGTTATCTCCACGAATCATCATAATTTGAAGCTAATGGTGAAATTTTTTTTTGCATATTTCTGCATATTTAAGGGTTATTGCATATTTTTGCATATTTTGGCAAAATTCAAAATTTATTGCATATTGAAGCGAAAATTTAAAAAAATGTATAAAATAATATTTTGTCAAGTAGAAAAATTAAAACTAAATTTCATAGTCACTAAATAATAATTTATATATATTATATTTATTTATAACATTATAAGATAAATAAATAATCGATTACGACGTAAACTTAATCGCTTTTGCTGTGTCGGTCGGTTATCGACATACCACTGGGCACTAGGTTACATCGTTTGTCGTTGTCTGTAAATAGTGAATATGCCGAAACTTGAAATGCATATAATTATTAATTTAAATAATAAATACAATTTTTAAAATAAATTAAGTTGTTCAGAAAATTTCCTAAATTTTTTTTTTTTAGGCGTTAAAGATATTATTATTATAAGTTTTATTGTACATTTTAAATAAATAAAAAATTCTTGCATATTTTTTACATATTTTTATGATTTTGACTGCATATTTTTACATATTTTCATGATTTTTACTGCATATTTTTTGCATATTTTCATGATTTTTACTGCATATTATATGGCATATTTCGATACTTTTAAGTGCATAAAAATCCGCGCTCTAGTTATAAATATTTTCCATGTCTTAAAAAATAACTAATGTAGTAACTCTTGTGTTAAATAAATAAATAACAAAGTAACTTCTACTACCCAACACTGACTATTTTGCGGGGACGGTTTTGATGATTTATCTTAACCGTAACCAGATCGGGAGCAATAAATCAAGAGAGCAGTTTTCAAGTCCAAAATTGAAACCCATGATTATTTGAATGGTAACCAAAACCAAAAAGGTTTTTTTTTTCTTAGTGGTTAACTGGACTTTAAATTAAACAATTAATGATACTTATGTTATTTAATATTTTAGTAATATCCAAACATAAAATTACAGTTGATTTTCTGTGAATATAAGAGTTAGACAATAAAATTCTCTGTAGATATAAATTGGATTCCACTTATATTTTGTTATTTATATAGTATTAGGTATATATTATACTATATACCTAGTATATTATATATATATTTATTCGTGTTTTGTGAACACTGTCTAGCCACTAGATTAAGATTTTTAATTTTCCAGAATATTTAATACCTACCTAATTAATAGTGATTAGGTTGATTAAATTTGTCAATACTGGTTACTTATTAATTTTTAGTTATTACTTAATAATATAGTGTCCGCATCGACCAGTCGTAATAATTTGTTATTGTAAAAAATTATACGTACAAATTAATAATTGATCGTATATAGTCGTATATTAACTCATTTAAATTATTTGTATTATTAATATATGTAATTTTGTTTCAATAACAAGGTTTTCTATGGGTAGTGAAAGTTATAGCTGTTTATAACTTAAATAATTAAATGTTGATACTATTATCATTGTGGTTAATTGCTTATAGCTGATAAAGATATTGAGCTTAATAATGTTTGGTATTATGATTTGTATGAACTTTTTTTTTAGACCTGTATATGAGCGGTTAACCAAAGACTAAAACCTTAGTAGTAGAAAACCAGTTTTAAAAATCGACACCAAAACCTATGACTTTTATTTTGGTTATTAAAACTGGGAAGCAAAATCTTTAGTCTAAAAACCCAGTTTTAAAACCATAACCGAAACCTCCAAATTTTTATTGATTTCCTTCCCTGCTATTTTAAAGATATTTTTATTTGAAATATTCAATATTAGATTTTATTCTTAATAGTATTTAATAATATTAATAATAATAATTTATTAATTCCCCAATAAGCAATATTTACAAGATGTTATACTTAATAACACATTTTTGTTGGATCACCTCTAAAGCCAAAGCAATTACAATATTAAATAAACATATCAAGAATATAACATAAAAATAGCAAAATTACTTTATAATTATTCAAAATAAAAAACAAATATTAGAATCAATTATTAAAAATAAATAAATTATCAAAATATAAGATATTTTTTTTTTTTATATATATAAATCTTAGGTACTTAAATCCAGACACATAGTATCTTTTTATTTATTTAAAATTAATAAAATCATGAATACAAAATATGGTTCAGATTGACAAAAAGCAGTTCTTAATTTAGGTAGAGTTATATATTATCTTTAAAAAATTGTGTGTTATATTAATTATGAGTAGAATATTAATTATGTTAATATAATAAAAAACAACAGCAAAAACATGCATTATATGAAGAGACTACAAGACAATTTAATGTTGTATGTAATTTTTTATTATGAGTATCAAAAGCGTTACCCCAAAATGCTATACCATAGAACACTATTGATTGAAATAGAGATTTATATACTATTGTTATTTAAACGTTAACAGTTAAGATATTTCCCTAACATTTAAATACGTAAAAGAATTTTTCAACCGACTTTATTAACTTATCTATGTAAACATTCCATTTTAAGAGTTCATCAAAATGTATACCTAGATATTTTACAGAGGATGTTTATTCTTTGAAGGACAGACACAATTATTTACTTCTCTTTTACATGATACTGTGTGTAAAATTAATTTATCAAAGTTTAAATTATTGTTATTAAGGGGGGTGCAGCAGTTTTTGTCAAAAGTCAAAACTAATGTAGATTTGACCAATCTAAACATTAATTTTGTTTGTTATAATGTTTTTCAATATATTTAAATTCCGTATCATAAAATAAACCTTAAGGGGGCTGGAGGGAGCTCCAGTCAATGAAAAAAAGTGACTTTTAGACCAATAAGCTAGACAAGACTGAAAGAATTTGGTTTGACAGATTTTAATTTTGAAAACGGATTATGATTGATCAATAAGTTTACTAGGGAATGATTGAGACGATTTTGAATATTCCAATTATTGTTAATGCCATAATGAATAATATAAATACAAAAATATATTTTTTCTATATTTTTATTCTTGGATTAAAGTCACAGCTGAAAAAAAAAATATTCAAGCCATTAATACATATTATAACTTAGTGGTCTAAGAACAGTCCCTTATGTCACAGAATAATTAATAAATTGGTCATCACTATAAACATCATTAATTTTAACTTTTTTATTTCTATTACTAATAAATGATTCTAATAGTTTTAATGGAACTCCTCTTATTCCACAGTATTCAAGTTTTTTTTTAACGAAAAGTTATGATCCACAGAATCAAAAGCTTTTTTCAGGTCTAAAAATATACCTATTAACAACATGTTTTTTTTTTAAATCAAGATAATCATATATAAATTTAGTAGCACAATATAATGCATCATTTGTAGATAAATTATTCCTGAAACCAAATTGGTTTTCTTTAAAAAATTTATTTTCATTTAAAAACTAAACAAGTCTGGTTTTAATACATTTATCGAGAAACTTAGCGATAGTCAATGTAAGAGTGATTGGTCTATAAGTGTTACAACTTCTTGTATCATCAGTCTTAAAAAGCGGAATAAATATTGAATTTTTAAAGCTAGAAGAAAATTCACCAGTTAAAAATCATTTATTGAAAATAATGGACAAGGGTAAAGATAATTTAGTTGATGTTTTTTTCATTATAGTATTAGTCAACAAACCTTCATAATAAATCAAGACGAATTATCTTTACATTTCATAATCATATTATCATTTCAATAGGGTCGATAGGGCTTAGAAAAATTGAATTTTCAATATGAAGTTATAATTTAGGTCCTTCAATTATTTGTATATAAAACCATCATCACTAATATTTGAAGCTATATTACTTCCATCATTAACAAAAAATGAATAAAAAATATTTTACACGACTTTTTTTTGAGTTATTGATAATCCTACCTGACTCATTTTTGATTTCATTAATGATAGTTTGTCTATTAACTTTAGTATTAGAAGCTATTTTTATAAGATTCCATACTTTTTTAGTATTATTGCCAGCTAATTCAAATTGTCTTTTATAGTATCCGTCTCTAGCAATTTTAATTAAGTTGTTAAGTATATTTCTATAAATAATATAACATTTTTTATTATGAGCATTAAAAGGTTAACGTCTCATTTTATTATACATTTTTTCTCTAACTCTTATAGATGTAATAAGATCCAAAGAAATCCAAGGTTTTAGGTTTTATTTTTTATTATTGTTCATTCTATCAATAAGTGAGTAATAATTAGTAGATGCTAAAATTATATCATTGATTTTATTATTAAATTATCTACCGAGCTATCAAAATGTTTAGTATCTAGTAGGGTATTCCAATCTTCAATTCTAATTCACATATTTATATGTTTAAAATCTATTTAAATCATTGTTTGCCTTAGTCGTAGGCGTAGTTAGGGGGCTTGGGGGGCCTTAGCCCCCCTCCAGTTTGAATAATAGCCCCCATGAGTCTTAACATGTCTGCCCCTGGAAGAGTTAAAGCCCTCCCAAAAAATTTGACCACCCTACGCCTATGGCCTTAGTGTTTTGAATATTTAAATATTCAATATTAGATTTTATTATATTTATAGACAAGCAAATTTTTGAAATAAAAACATGTTCCTACCTAAAAATTAGCCACAAAATTAGAATTTCTCCTTATTTTAAAGGATACCATTGTACTATAAAAAAAAAGTAAATGTTTAAAAAAATAATTAAATGGATTTTGTTAATTTTTGTTTCAGATTAAAATTTTGAATATGCAATCTTCCGATCGTCAAGTTTACTCGGATTCTGATGAAAGTTTAGATAATTTTCGTAGAAAAAAAACTAAAATATCAGATATAAAAGGAAAATCATTTGATAGAGATATTTCGATTGATGAAAGTAGTCAAAATTATGATGACATTGAAATGGACAATTATTTTGATCACAAAAATCAAAATTTGGAAAATAATCAGAATGTGTCTTCTGGAGTATCTGACGATGATGATTATAACATTAATGACTATGAAGATAGTGAAAGTGAAGATTATGTACCTATTTCAGATGGTGAATTTGAATTAGAAAAGTATGTTACAAATGATACAAATTCTAAAACAGATGAAACTGATGGTGAATCTGTCAAAGATGTTAGTGTTGGTGTCAATGATTATAATAATGATGGAGAAAGAATGACTAAAAATTATAAACACATTGGTGTAGATGATGGGGAGCTATATGATTTACTAGACAAACCATATAGAGGAAAAAACAAACCTCACAATGAACATAATAAGAAAGTTGTTACTCCAGATGACTACCAAGAGCATGAAAAATATGTGTTGGAGCAATTGAGCAAAAATCATTTCGATATTTTGCCTGAAAATTGGATTGAAACAATTCACAAAAGTGGCATGCCTATTTATTTACACAAGAAAAGTAGAGTTGTAACATTATCAAGACCTTATTTTTTGGGACCAGGAGATCCTAAATCACATTTAGCACCGTTGTCAGCAATTAGTTGTTTAAATTATCGAAAAGGTCTTGAGAAAAAAGAAACTATAAAAAATGAACCCAATTTTCATGTTAGTAAACTTGGAGATTTGATTATACCAAATGCCAAAGTGGAGACTGCACAAGAAAATATTATTAAAGAATCTTTATCACATGAGGAATTACGGGAATATTGTAAATCACTATTTAAGTAAATTAATACTTTTATAATTAAATAATATTTATAATATAATTTTATTATTTATAATGCATTTTAATTATACTTACTTTTTACAGGTTCAAGGTTGAAGAAGTTAAATCTCTAAATAAAACACCAAAAGAACAAAATATAAAAACAGAAATTTCTATGCTAAAAAACATCAAGGAAAGACCTTCGCTTCCGGATAGTACTAAATTTATATCATTTCCATTTCAAACTAAGGACCACAATAAACGATATAATCGTCGCCGAGAATGGATACTGAATCCAAATGGTAAAAGTTATGTGTGCATATTACATGAATATTTACAACAAGCATTGAAAACCCAACCTTGGTATGAGTATAAAGAACTTGAGAGTACAGAAACACCTTATTCTGCAACTGTTGTGCTTAATGATGTTCAATATGGTGTTGGTTTGGGTAATAGTAAGAAACAAGCAAAACTTAATGCAGCCCAAGCCACTCTAGATATACTCTTACCTGAAATAAAAAATAAAATAGATTCAAATATCAAAAACCAACGTGATCCAGTAATATTTGATCAAATTAAAGTCACCGACCCCAGAGTTACTGAATTCTGTGCTAAAACCACAGAACCTAGTCCGTATGCTATGTTATTAGTGTGTTTGCAGAGAAACTTTGGTGAGTGTGAAATAGGTATTGAATTTAAATTGACCAATCGTCATAGGATGCTAAATCAATGCACAATGACTGTTGGTAAACACACAGCTTCTGTTGCTTGTAAAAATAAAAGAGATGGCAAACAAAAAGCTTCTCAAATAATACTGGGTTTATTACATCCACATATTGATAATTGGGGTTCGTTGTTACGGCTTTACGGTAACCGGAGCATTAAGAATGCTAAAGAAAAAAAACAAGAAGAACAAGAAATCACTCAGCTCCAGAGTAAAGCTGCTGCGAATCAACCAAACTTCGCTATACTAAATAAACTTAAAGAAGAAATGTTAAAAATTAGAGACCAAAGAAAATTAAAAGAAACTAACGAAATGTTAGGATTATCTCCGACAATGCTTGCTACAACATGTCCATATACCATAGTAAATCCATCATCATCCACAAGTCATAACTAACAAATACTTTTGAGTAGTTTATTTTCTATATGCTTAAGGGGGAGGGAGGCTCCATACTACTGTATTCTAAGAAACATATATTATAATTTTTATGGGCAACATCTTATACCCACTTTCGGCAATCTGCCTTATTGTTGTATTAAGGCGATTATACTCTTAGTATTTTTTGATGTAGCGTTCAAAATGCTCAATATTGAACCAGCGCATTTTAATACGTTTTTCCCTTGTGTGAACATGGTCATATGTAGATAGATGTTTAATTTTGAGCGTTCAAAATAATGTATTAAAAACGTTAGGTGTGTAACCACCTAACAATTTTTTAACATTGTTTAACAAAAAAAAAAAAATAACGTGCATTTTTGAGGCCCCCTTTAGTTTATTAAATACTTTGTATATTGGTTTTCAATATTTGTATAATTTATTATATTAACCTACTACCTAAACTATAGTACACACTCCATAAAAATCATTAAGTGTACTTAATAATTTTAAGTATAAAATAAATATATCAGATAAAATATGTAAGTATAATGGTAGATACTATTACTATACCTACCTCTATACAATTTACAAATGTTTTTTTATATTTACTTACTATCAACACACAATTTGAGATAATAAACTTGTTACGATTATTTTCAATCATAATTCATAGTAATACACATGTCATAGTGATATATTTATAATGTATAGCAAAAAGTAATTGATTAAGCTCTTAGAAAATTTGCTAGATTTAGTATAGATATAAGATTGTGTTTTATGCCTTAATTAAGCACATATCAATTCATAATATGGATTTTTTTTTTATGTGATTGTATTCAAACTATATAAGATAGAAAATAAGAAAATAATGTACTTGGTTTTTTTTTTTTTTTTTAATATCATCGCCTAGCGTGAAAAACCTCCTATGTGCAAAAAATCGCAAAATGACATTTTTATATCTCTGAATTCTGAAAAAATACGCTATCTAGTGATAAATATTTCAAGCTTTTTGATGTTATAAAAACATTTTATTCTTCAAAACAATAAACCTCCTATGTCTGCTGTATAGAAATTGTTATCTGATATACCTCCCAAGTGCATATAGCGGAGGTTTGTCACACTGTTGGCTTGTACGAATTTTGCACATTGGAGTTGTATCAGCTGGTGTTGAATAGGAGTGAAAATAATCTTTATTATTATTAAAATTTATAATTAAAAATTGTAATTAATTATATAATCTATTAAATAACCATGTACTTAATATTTATTTATAATTATATTTTTAGTTTTCTGTATCCTTATTATATATTACAGAATATTTGGCAAGGGTCAAATTTGATCTAATATTTTTATAATTTATAGAATGCTATTAGTTATTGATGCATATTGATTATTGAGGTAGGTATATTTCTTCTTAGGTATTACAATTTTAAACTATTAGTTAACCTGACTGATAATATTATAGATCTATATAATAATTAAATTAATATGTTCATTAATATCTTTTTTAAAGGTTCATTATTATTTTACATAATATTATAGCAGTAAGTTTATACTTTGTATAGTTGAAATAATATAGACATAAAATCTCTCTTGTGAAAAGAAAAAAATATACACAACAACAAACCTCCTATGTGGTATTTCAAAATAAAAAATTATTATCAAAACCTCATATGTGCAAAAATCTTAACAATATGCTTAATATTCCTTTTGGATAAAACAATGTAATAATAATAAGAGCCCAATTTAATTTCTAAACATATTTTACACAGTATAAATATTTTTTTAAATTTTCATATTCAATAGGTACGCCCTCCGCGCACGCGCGTGCGTAATACGCATACCTTATTACTATTATTATTATTATTAATACCATTTCGTATTGCCGAGGGTGCGTGGCCTGAACTCAAGTTGCGCGCATTATTACCAAGGCTAGGCAAATAAGACTTAGGTAGGACGGAGGCAACACATGCGGGTGTGAAGACCTAAGTCATTGATGAAATATGTTATAATTTAATGACAATTTAATAAAATTATGTTATAATTCCTTTTTCTCATTACACTTTACCTATATATGGATATGTTTAACTAATCATTTGTAATATGTAACTCTCTACAGCCAACATAAGCTTTGTTTAAAGGAAGTAGATATAACAATAAACGTTTCTTTCAATATAATATTGTCGCCTGGCGTGAAAAACCTCCTATGTAAAAAAACCAAGTTATTCGAGAGAAACGTTTTAGTAGTTTAAAAAATAAGTACCTAAATGTATAGTGGTTGTGTACGACCGGTGTTGCAGTCGTATTATAGTGATGATAGCCCTAAATATTAAATTTGACTTTTTTCTAATATTATAATAATATTTAATTATGCATCAGAAGGAACCTTAATACAAAAAACCCAAGTTCCTGTATACAATTTAACGTGACTTACAGCGTTTACCGTATATTATTTTTATAGAAAAATCCTTATTTTAACAAAATATTTACTTTTTATTTTGTACGTTTTTCTCGCATGAACATATATATATTTTTTTTTTACTTTTAATATAATTAATTTTAAGTACAAATACCTAACGATAATTTATTCACGAATATACAATGTTTATATATATTTTTTTTTTCATGCACCTAAAAGAAAAATTTCAATTTTTTTTTCACAGACTGTTTTTAAAAATTACTCAACATTACCATATATTCAATGCACATAGTACGTAAAGAACGCGACGTCCGTAGTGCTGTTATAACAGTATTGTAAATACTTCGCGGACTCTCCCACACCCCAACTCGTTTGCGCACATTCAAAATTTTTTACATGAAAATCAACGATTTCCTAGCTCACAATGACACATGTATATATTTCGACACAGACTCCAGTACAAATTAACCTACATAAAGATTTATGTAACTAAATCAACAATAAAAAGTTTTTATTTGATCAAATACATAATATTTATTATTTAATTATACAGTAGTCACTAGTCCCTCGATAATTCGAAATGGGGACTAATTCAGGGGACTGAGTTAAAAATTCGATTTATAGAGGTTTTCGATTTACTGAGTGTTCGAATAATCGAGGGAAAACAAATTAATTCGAATTAAAGAGAGGTGAAAAATTAAACGTAAATATTACTTTTCTTTTGACATCTATTTATTATACATACATATTAAAGTTTAGATTGGGTAGGTAAGGTACGATAACGTTTATAAACTACATTAATATTTAACCACCGTCGTTATTAGTTTCATTACGAGTACGTCAAATATATATTGTAGACAGTTCTGTAAAGTATTTAAGTAAAAGTATTCAAATACTTTTTTAAGTATTGAATAACGTTTTTAATACTTTCAGTATGAAGTATTTTGAATGGTATTTTAAATACTTTTTTTTGTATTAAATACTTTTTGTTACCATATTACTTTGGTTTTTTATTTCTAAAATTTTATTTTTATTCGAAATAATTGGTTGGAAAAATATTATTGTCAACTACAATAATAGAATAATAGTTTTATTTTATATTCTGTATTTCTGTGTTAGCCGAAGCCCAAAGGTTTGTGTAAACCAGATTTCTAAAAAAAGTTATTGAATTTTGAATAACAATATCCCCTTTAAAACTATTAGATAACTATTAGATTACCTACTACCTATGTGTTTATATTACGATAATATTAGAAACCCACTTTAAAAACGAAAAGTATTTGAAAAGTATTTGGGTAGTATTTTAAATACTTTACAATTATAGTATTTGAGTAGTATCTTAAATACTTAAAAAAAAATGTATTTGAGTATTTACTCAAGTACTTTTTGAAAGTATTCTTTACAGGACTGATTGTACATAATCTTTATATTATGAACATGTATATGTCGCATCCACATAGTGAAACCACTCATTTCATGAACTGGATATCCAGATAGTGAAATTTGTCCAGATCGTGAATTTTGACGAAAATACATTATATGGACATCCATTTCATGAAATGGACATAACATATTTTGTGTAATTGTTGTATAACAAAATTGTTATGTTATGTAGCAATAAATAATTATATTATATCATAGTATAGTATAGTATAATCAATTATAGTCAATAATATATCATATTAGTATATTACATTAATTTTTTAATTTTATTTTTCATAAATAATTATAACTATACTTTTATATATTGTTTTATTAGTAATTGAATAATATAAACATACCTTAAGCGGCTTAAACTATACCTATACATTTTTTCCTTATTATTTATTTTTACATGACGATTGATTTTGACATCGACTGTTACATTGCATATTATTTTTAAAACAAGCACACCTACTTGATTGGCAAGGATTTTTTGCCTTACACGAACAAGACAAAAATCCTTGCCCTCCTGAAATTTTTTTAATCATTTCTCGCACCGAAAATTCAACATTTTTATCAACTTGATCAGTAGTGAGAAATTGAGTTGTTGATTTTTTTAAACATTCACTACTGAACCATCCTTTAAGTAAACCATATTTTGTTCCAAGTTTATGTAATCCTTTTTTTTTTGTTCCGTGATCACACAAATTATGTTTGGGGGATCTGTAGGTCCCCTATCAACTTTTGGTACTCCGAATACAACACATTGATTTATTTCAAAATCGTCCGTTTTTTTGTTGTTTCCCTGTTAAAAGTAAATTTAAATTAAGATCTAAATAGTAAAAGTACAATATAACTTTATTCTATTATTTACCTTGATCATTTTCTCTGCAGCTATAATTTGACCTTCATGTCCAAATTCACGTTGAATTTGTATTTTTTTGCTTGAATCACATAATTGGCAAATAATTTCATTATTTTCAGCAATCTTCGATAGTGGAAAATCCACATCAACTTCACATATGCTGCAGGCAATTAAGCGTTTTTTAATTTCCTTTATCTGAGATACATGTTCGAGATCTTCTTCTGTTGTTAATTTTTTCAATAGATCAGATGGCAAATTTGATGTACTGAGTCCAATTTTTGGGTCATTTCCAAACAAAGCCTTATATAAGGGCTACGTCCAATTGTTCGATGAAATGAACTATTTTTTTGGAATTGAACAAAGTTTAATCCAACGCTCCATTTCTTGGATTTATTATCAGCCATCCATGCTCGTAACATGTGTTCTAAATCTTGATTAGACCTCTCAATACTTCCCTGACTTTGAGGATGTCTAGGGCGACCATGTACGATAACACATTCTGGCCAAAGGTCTTTAAGTTCGTTGATTACTGAATTTACAAATTCACGGCCATTGTCACTCTGTAATATTTTTGGAGCTCCAAATGTCAACAATATAGATAGTATACCACCATGGTGGTCTTGGTACATAATACGTATCATGTAACGCATTCCGTAATTTTACATTACCACCATGGCCTGTCCTAAAATGAAATTCTTTAATTTTATCAAAAAGGTCTTCATAACACACCAAATACCTAAATTGAAAATAAAAATGTTATTATTTTATACAAAAAAAATATATCAATCCTTCAATAATACTATAATATTAATATGGATTTTGACGAAATTGTTTTTAGTAGTTCTGAACAATTATAATATTATTATAATTAATTCTGAATAACTGATTTGATAATAATTTGAAAAAACTTTTTTTTATGTTGTGTGTGGTTTTACGTAAAAAATAGATTAAAAACATTAAAAAATAAAAATAAAAACTGGTTTCAAATAATATTAGCTAAAATATTATATTAATTTACCTTATTTTTTCATCAGCTGCATTTTGTTTGTGTATTAAAACTTTTCTTCTGCAATACTTACTACATCATATGTAGATA
>NC_042493.1:125907645-125910845 GCF_005508785.2 Acyrthosiphon pisum
TATAGGAGTTACATAGGTATCCGTCAACTGGCATCCGAATATCCGATAAAGAAACATTCATATGATATCGGATGTGGAATTACCGAAATTAACGGATCACGGATAAAGCATTATTATCTTTATTGATATTGAAAAGTATGCTTTGTAACAGTCAATGTCATAATCAATAGGGAAAAATAAAATAAAAATATTTGTAATGTAATATGATGTAATTGGTATATTTTTGTTCATAAAACAATATATAAAAGTATAGTTATAATTATTTATGAAAAATAAAATTAAAAAATTAATGTAATATACTAATATGATATATTATTGACTATAATTGATTATACTATACTATACTATGATATAATATAATTATTTATTGCTACATAACATAACAATTTTGTTTTACAACAATTACACAAAATACACAAAATATGTTATGTCCATTTCATGAAATGGATGTCCATATAATGTATTTTTGTCAAAATTCACGATCTGGACAAATTTCACTATCTGGATATCCAGTTCATGAAATGAGTGGTTTCACTATGTGGATGCGACATATACAAATTTTAATCGCGTTTAAGGAAATTCGAATTATAGAGGTTCGTGGAAAAAAAATCGAATTGTTGAGTGTGTTCCCCCGACAGACATTTTGAATTATCGAGGGGACCGGAATACATGTACTTTCTTCTAATTATAGAGGTTTTCTCAGGGGACTCAGCGTTTAGTTCGATTTTTGGAGTTTTTCGAATTATCGAGGTTCGAATTATCGAATGACTACGTATTTTATTGTTCAATACTGCAACATTTTTACCTTATCAGGATAAATAAAACGGTTAGCTGGTTATCTGAATATAATATTTTAATTAATTTCGCTTAATTTTTTCCGTTTTTCAATCATTTTTAATACTAGTATTTGAAATTTAAAACAATGCACACTAGTTGTGTCTTAAAGTTATATATATTCACAACACTGAGTAAATTGTAGTTTAAAATCACCATCAGCCTTACCACCTAACATGGCAGTGTCCAATATTACTTTTAAAGTCACTGGTTATAAAAATAAAACTGTAAATGACCACATATAAAATCATGGCAGTTAAAAGTTTTTAACACATGATTAAATCACGATTCAACAAAAAGTAATAGGTTCACGCATATTTGAAATGTGACAGAAAAAACATTTTGAACAGACACAAATCCGTGACACTGAATTTAATATAATTACCTACCACGTTTGTGGCGACTGGCGGTCTAACATTTTGTAGTAAATATGTTTGCGGGTTTGATGATATAGCAAACACAAAGTATCGAAGTTTGAGTTATGGCGGTCTTATTCCAAGTTTGGATTTTGAAGCTCTATAAAACTAAAAAATCACAAAAAATCCTAAAGAAAGTACCCAAACTATTTGTTTAATAAATCTACAAAAATTATACATCCGACGAGTATTAATTTAACTGCATACTATAATATAACTATGACCATAACAGGTTGCAGTTTAATATTCTAAATAATTGCCACTGTACACATACAAATATTATATAAATAAATACAAATAAAATATAATACTTGTAAAAAAAATGTAAGAAATATTTTCACGGCCAGTTGACATTCCTCTCTAAAGTACCAACCACTAGATCCACTATCACACCAGAAAAATTACTGAAGTTGAAAATCGAAACATTATTTCGACAACTCGCCGTGTACACCCGTATTATTATTGCATGCTCGATACGATGAATATGAGACAGTTCTTATTGGCTATCATTTTATATTTTTATCAATTATTTATTTCACCTTTGAGACGGAATCTTTTGGTTTCAACACTTTTGTCAAAAACCAAAATGTGCTATTTAGTTGGCTATTTATCCGCAAAGTGGTGGCTTAATAAAATGTGAAATGCGATTTTTTTAATTTTTTGCAAAGCAATTTATAGTTTGCTAAAAAAATATTATTGATATTTATAGAATAAAAAAGGTGGGTAAGTGGATGTCACTCTGCTGTACAGTAGGTTACAAGTGGGTCACTGTATAATGGATAGTATTAAATTTGAATTCAATGATATAATATCACTGTATAAGAAAAACGATTCTGAACAGAGACGGTTTTTCAGTCTAAGTATTAGACATACCTATTATAAGTAGGTAAACTTATCTATAGTATTAAAAAAAAATTGCCCTATTATAGGTATTAATAATAAATTCCAAATTAATCATATCACAATATCCATCAGGTAACGCGTTATACATCAACAACAAACCGTGATACTATCATAGATATATAATAGTATACTTCAGAAGTTTCAAGTTCCCACAAATAATATTATACAATCATTACAATCACAACAAAATAAATAAAATATTTATTCCAGGTTTTTTAATATGTATTTTTGTCCAAATTTGAACTTAAAATGACTATAAAAATAAACTGTGCTTATGTATTTCTTAGAATTTTTGGCAACATAATTAAATATTTACGTGGAATCTTGTTTTAAATTTTCAATCCTTAGATATAAAAATTGAACATCTTATAAATTTTTAACTACAAAATAATTATTCAATTTTAAATTTGATAAATCTTGTCAACATTTTAACTTCAGATGCTTATAAAAAAAATTGTGCCTATGTATTTTTAATATTTTTCAACTGATATTGTAACAATATATCAGGAACTTTATATTAAATTTATACACTTTTTGGCCCAACAGATAAAACTTTATTGATATTTATAGAAAAAAAAACTAAAAAAATTTAAAACTGAAAATGTCCGTAAACAGCTCAAAAAGAGTCAAAATATTTTCAAAATTGTATGGTGTATAGGAAATGCTAGTAAAAATTTGAATTTCAAACGATCATAAAAATTTAATTTGACTTTCTTATAGATATTTTTTGTTTGATAAAGGTAGATAGGAATCTTATAAGGAATCTTGTATTACATTTTCATATGTTAGATTTAAAAAGAAAAATTTTTATGAATTTCTAACTCGAAATAATTTGCAAATTTTCGTGATTTTTCCATATTTTGTCATTTTAGATTCTGAGTGGAACGATGAATGTATTGATTTTACAATGATGTATGTTTTTTTATTTTTTTTTTTATTTTTTTATTTATTTTTTATTTTTTTTGTGTCTGTGTACACGATAAGTAGTCGAGATAATGCTACGATTTTCAACTTCAGTATCTTGTTCGATCAGAAAGTGAATATCGT
>NC_042493.1:125910895-125911170 GCF_005508785.2 Acyrthosiphon pisum
TTTTAATAACTGAAAGCTGCCACTAGATTTAGTTGTATTACGCAGTAAGGATTAAATTATTGATTTACAATTATTATATTTGTCGTATAGTTTTTATTTTGTCGATATATTTATATTTTTTACTGGTAATAGTTTGTATAATATTCCAGAATTAATTTGAAAATGTAAACTAAATCGATTATTGCTATTTTATGATTATCTCGACATACATAACCTATAACATTTTTAATTTTTAATTTAACATTCTGATTTTTTAAAATGTGTACTATTTATGA
>NC_042493.1:125911270-125912460 GCF_005508785.2 Acyrthosiphon pisum
TATTTTTAGACATTAATATTTAATATTAGTGAAAACAATCTAATTACAAGAACACAATAATCTGAGCTCTTCTGGGTACATAATCGTTTATTATCCGACTGCCGAAAATAACGTAGCATATTTATTACGAGTAAACTATATATATATAATATATATATATATATTATATATTATGTTGATAATTTATGCTTAATGTGTATTAGTTTTACTTATTAATAATATGAAAGTTTCAATGGTCTCTTTATATATTACATATTTACATTTAGCCAATTCTGAAAATTGCCGACTAGTACTTACAGTTGCCGACATTCGGGGGGGTGTCAAACCCCCCCCACACCCCCCCGTAAAATCGCCCCTGACTGTACAGCAGAGCGACATCCACTTACCCACCTTTTTTGAACTTTAAATGCTTATAAAAAAAAACTGTGACTAACGATTTTTAATATTTTTCATCTGCCTTTGAAACAATATACTAGGAGCCTTCTATTAAATTTTCAAGCTTTTTTATCCAACAAATAAAATTTTATTGATATTTTTAGAAAAAAACTAAAAAAAAATGGAAAATGAAAATGTCCGTAAAGAGCTCAAAATAAATCAAAATATTTTGAAAATGTTATGGTGTATAGAAAATGCTAAGATAAACATTCAGGCAAATATTCATATATCTACGGTCATTTTTTTTAAAGTTACACCAAAAACCAAAATCAATTTTCTCGAAAACAGCTTTTGCGTAAAAATTCCCATTTTTCTTTAATTTTTCTTTGGTTTTTCTTGGCGCTTTTGAAAACTACTGGGAAATTTAAATTTTGACCTTCCCAATGCACCAACGATATTCACTTTCTGATCGAACAAGATACTGAAGTTGAAAATCGTAGCATTATTTCGACTACTTATCGTATACACAGACACAATCAGACACATCATTGTAAAATCAATACATTCATCGTTCCACTCAGAATCTAAAACTAAAAAATTTGGAAACTGAAAATGTCCATAAACAGCTCAGAATAAGTCAAAATATTTTGAAAATGCTATGAATATGTATAGAAAATTATAATACACATTCAGTAAAAATTGCATGTATCTACTGTATGGTCATTTTTTTTTAAAGTTACACCAAAAACCAAAATCGATTTTGCGTAAAAATTTCCATTTTTCCTATTTTTTGAGCCAATGAAATAGGACCTATA
>NC_042493.1:125912560-125928408 GCF_005508785.2 Acyrthosiphon pisum
TTATACTTAATATTTATATACACGAAAATACAAAATTCAAAATGATTGAATTATTATATTTTATTTTACAATTGTTTTATAATATTATGTATGGTACCTAATGGTAAAATCCGAGGCCCCTCATACATATTGCGAGGCCATACATATTACCTACAGTAGTTGCGGCACTTTTATCTGCCAAAAGTCTATACTTTAACGTTTTTTTAAAAATATATCCGTAATATTATATTATGTAGACGTCATAATATTAGGTAATATTATATTATTCTGTCTATGCGTACTGCGTAAACGCCAGAGGGACACTGACGATTTCATATTTATAATGTTTATTATTTGTCATTTGAATTGAGATTTGAGAGTACGATCATAGGTATTTTATTTTGTCTATAGAACAAAGTTGATTTATCCATCAATGGGTACGATGTAGATAAAATAGTAACAGGTAAAAAAATACCAAGGAAAAAAGAACAATTTTTAAAAATTTAAAATACACGTACCTATTACCTAATTGTATTCATTATCACAAAAAAAAAATATATAGATATCAAATTAGGCCCTTATAAAATCTACATGTGCAATTAATACTGTATCAGCAAACAATTTGTTTTCTTCGCACTTTTTTATTGTTGTGTTCAACATTTATTCATAGGTTGACGTTGCATACTTTTTCTTTGTAATACGTTTTTAAGGAGTACAGTGAAGGCAATGTGTGGGCACTCAGGTTGTGTCGATGTGTGCTTAGCAAGTGATCACTTTACAAAATATAAATTACAACTAATGTAAATTTTAGTGAAACACTAAAAAATTGTTTTATTCTCAATAATATGTTTACTTGAGTGAAATTATAGTATGAATATTTATTATACAAATATTGAAGAGAAGAAGTTTATCATGTAGGTTTATGAGTCGATACTCGATATTTTATTTGCAATGCCAAATATTTAGATATACCCAATAGGTATGAGGCAATTGTGATATTTTACATTTTGATTTTGATTTTGAATTTGAATTATTGTGCTTAGTAAAATTAAAATATCGACAATTTATTTTTATTCAGGCCCAGATTATCTTCTCTTCTAAACTATTGATAACTGCAGGTGTTTTATTCTCAAACCACTAAATAATCCATATTATTGGAAATGAAAAAAAATAAGTTTTATAGCATTTTTCCATATCTACTAATGTTACCCCTTATGTTACCCCTTAATATTTTTTAAATTTGCACACTATTTTAAATTTTAAATATACCTATACGTATGACTAAACAATGTTCGACGATGTTTTATTAGGTACGCCGCACACGGCACAGCATTCCACGACTGACTTAAGACGCTTTTGGTAATTTTCGAGAACCCAACCTAATATCGCCATTTAAATTAAGCGAATATTATCATCAGTGGCGTATTTTGTATGTTTTTTTTGGGGGGAGGGGGTTTTCCAGATAATATAGGTATATACTTATTTGTTAACTGGTTGCGATATTTCTCTGTTTTACATCTACCACCACCAAGTTCATAATATACTCATCAAATATTGAAATGAAACATTTTTTATTTATTTGATTAAAAGTAGTAATTTTTATGTAATTTAAATCATACATGTATAAAATACCCAAGGCTGGGCAAGTTAATGATTTTTTTTTACTCAGTTAAGTTAAGTTAATATGCACCAATAACAAAATGTTAAAAGTTAAAAGATAATTTAACTATAGGTTAACTCAATTAAGTTAAAAGTTAATACACACTTTTTGTTAACTTTTTATTAAGTTAAAAAAAAGTTAATTTGTTCATACAACGCTAACATACCTACTTATTTTTTTCCAACCCAAAACTAAATTATGGACTATAGTGTTTATATTTTATACAGTGTTTCCATATTAGTTAAATTCGAATTATATACATTTTTTACTTTAAACAATATTTTTGACATGAAAACGAAATATACTGTAGTAGTACTAAGTAGTGAAATATGATAAAATTAAAAATAAATAAATTAACTTAACTTACTTCTTGAAATGAAAAATTAACTCGTTAATTTCAAGTTAATTAAAAAAGAAATTCAGTAAGTTAACAGTTAAGCTAATGAAAAGCAAAAATTAACTAGTTAAGTTAAAAAGCTAATATAAAATTAACTTATTAACCTAACTTTAACTTTTTAATTCGTTAATGCCCAGCCTTGAAAATACCTACTGTATATCTGAAATAATTATAATACAAAAATTGTATTTTCTAGGTCATAATAGTTTTACAATTAAAAATGCATAATGGATGATGATTCTAAGTCTAAGGCTCATGTGAATATGTGATCCTAGTCTTAATACTTAAATAATATAATAAAGCAACGAGAAAAAATGTCTTAAAAATATTACGATTCTATATAATTTAGATAAAGAATATTATATAATATGATTATTATTAGTTTAAAAAATACTTAATTATAATGTTTTAATTTTAATGAATATTAATTTACGAATTATGTGCACTTGTGAAAAATAAATATTATAAATAATATAGGTACCTACTCACCAATGACAATAATATGATAATATTACTATTTCACTGTATATTTTATCTGCCTTGTTTCTTTGACGACGATTAAATGAAAAATTCAAATTCAATTGATAAATTATAATATGGTTTAAAATAGATGTATATGGACATTTAAGATCCAACGTATTAATTTATTAAAAAAAAAAAAACATCATTGTAATATATTAATATCTAAATATGCACAAATTCCCGCTGGAAAAACAAGTAACACAGACACACGAAGGCACGGAACCGCAAGATAAAAATATAAATTGCATGTATACTGCAATAGGATAATAATAAGTAATAACATAATAATATTATTTAAACATATTAATATAAATTAATACCTATATAGTTATCATCATCGGTCACAATAATTTAATAATTATTACTATATATTTTGTTTGTTACATTCGATACCAGTGGTGCTATAAGAATAACAATTTTATAAATAATTAAAAATATAGTAGGATAATAAATACATTATTTAAAACTAAATTTATTTTCTTTCCTAATTAGTTTAGGACTTGATATAATATTAAAATAGTTCATAACGATCCACATATTTTTGTTTGTCAAATTCCTTTAAAATTTATCAAAATTAAAGATTGAATTTCTTTTTTTTTGGTTTGGAGAGTGTTCAGACACCGTGGACACCCCCCCCCCCCACCCCCCCGAAAAAAAATACGCCACTGATTATCATCATTACTATAAAAATAAATCATCGTTAAATATTTTATAAATTAAAAAAATTATAATGTTGATGATTTACTATTTAAAAAAAAAACCATGATATAATATTTTATTTCTAAACCGTAATCATGTATGGCAACGCTGTCTAGCTAGGAAAATGAGCAGCAGTGAGAGCCAGTTTTTCACGCGCGCAGTGAAGTTAAAAATTATTTGGCGGCAGTAGATGGCGTTGCTGTTATCGAGTTACTTTAAATCTAAATATTAATACCGATTACTGGCCACTGGCTTTATGTTAGATTAAACTAGGTAGAGTTTTCAACAAACCTTCATGGTTAACCGTGTCAAATACCCAAATGCTAGGTCCAAGAAAATTGTTAGGTTTTTTTTTTTACAAACAACAAAAGTTTATTATCTTCTAAATATTACTTATATGAGTAGGTTTTTAAAAAAATATTTAATATTGATATCAATCTATAGTTACTAACGTATTTGTGATCCTCACCTTTTTATAAAGAAATTACTTGAATCTATCAGGAACAGTACATTTTTCAATACTAAATAAATGTAGGTACTACCTATATTATAATATTATTACCTACCTACATTAAAAGTGAATTTTGAAAAAAACTACACTCAAAAGTAGGTACTAACGTAGATCATAATCGTACGAATAGGCTATTTTTAATTTTTCCAAAAATAATTTAATACAATTTAAAATTTAAAATTTAAAATTAATGATTCGAACGAAAGTTTGCTCAATAATCATACAATACACTACAAAAGTTGGCCAAGTGGGTGTCGCTCTGATGTACAGTAGGTTATAAGTGGATCACTGTAATGAATGGTGTTAATTTGAATTCAACTATATAATATCATTGGATATGAAAGACGATTCTGAGGGAAGTCGGATAGTAAGCTGTAAGTCTATGATATGTTATTACTAGGGCAGAGGACTTGTAGCATTTGCATATTTTTTTTGCACAGCCACAAAAATAGCAGAGTGCGAAACAAATACGTTTCATGCTTCCACAAAGCTATTTTTGAAATTTTATTGTGCATATAAATGCATATTTTACGTTTTTTTGGTTTGCAGGGCATATTTTACACTTTTATACGCTATTATATATTTTTTGAGACATATTTTACTTGAATCGATTTTTTCCACAGTGACATTTTTATTTCAAACAATACAGTCAAAATGATTGGATAAAAATGTATTTATTTTTAATTTTTGTCGTTTAATATGGTTTTTGACTGTGCTCGGGCACACATTTTTCTTAGAAGCGATAACGATTTTAACGTAAACTATACCTACGACATCACCACCACAGATACGTGTGTACACCATGCGGGCTTTTATTCGATTAGGATTTATTTATAAAACGTTTCTAGACACAAGAATCAATATTTTGGTATTTAGTCTCAGTCAGTTCAGCAGAATCGTGTTATCGTGTTATCGTGCCGACTTATTAGCCGTATAATATTATACATTTATTTGAACATTTAAATTTAATAATTTCAAATTTGTAATAAAATGCCAAAAGTTAAACAGCATTTAAGTAGCCGGTTAAATTGTTTTGTGTCTGAGTTTGGTGCCCGTATGTTTACGACCGACGGTAAAGTCCTGTACTAACTATTGTGACGTTAAAGTAGGGAGTGAAAAACGGTTTAATATTACGCAACACATTATACAGATAAACACAAAAATTCCGTCAAACGTAAAAAAAAAAACCAAAATGCACTTGAATTGGGAAAAGTACAACAATTGGTGAGTAATTCTAAAAAATCATTTTTCAATAAAGACTTATGTTCTGCAATGCTATCAGCCAACATACCTCTTAATAAGCTAGGTAACGTTCAATTAAAACAGTTTTTGGAAAAATATACGGGGAAACAAATTCCGGCCATTACTACTTTGCGCAAAGGCTATGTCGATGAAATTTATTCGGAAACTATTAATAAAATTAGAAATGCTGTCACTGATAAAAAGATCTGGGTATCAATAGATGAAACCACCGACTCATTGGGCCGATATATTGCAAACGTAGTAATCGGTTATATAAAAAAATTATTTTTACTAAACCATGGGTATTATTTTTTTTTAGAGTCAGAAGATGTAGAAAATTATGAAAATTAAGAAAATGAAGTAAAATGTATTAATTAGTATTAATGTAATAAATTAATAAATAATAATGTTAATGTATTATGTATTTATTATTTAAATAAAAAGGCTAAAAAAAATTTTAAGTGCATATTTTAATTGCATATTATGGGGTTTTTTAGTGCATATGTGCTTGCATATTTAGAGCTTTTTTAGAGCTACAAGTCCTCTGCCCTAGTTATTACTAAGCACCTAGGTACTATGTTTGATAATATTATTGTGAATGGAATAATTTATCTGCCAATATACGAGGAAACTTGTTTTAAATTGTTAATCCTTAGCTATAAAAGTTGACTATTTTATAAATTTAACTATAAAATCATTTTTCAATTTTTAATTTGATAATTTTAATAAAAGTTTGAACTTTAAATGCTTTGACCGTGATTATGAATATCATGGGCCTGTTTTGGAGTACAACCACAGATATAACACGTTTTACTTGATGTAAAAGTCATCGAATTGCGTACCTATAGGCACATAAATTATGTACATTTTTTTTATTATTTCTAAAAAGGAATAGTTCCATAGTATTATATAAAAATAAATTTACCTTTCCGTCGACCATTGAAGAAATTAGCTTGTGCTCGACTTTCAAATTACCATCGTAATAAATTAAATCTGTTGTATTTAAGATACCTATTTGTGTTTCAACATTATTCACTTCTTCTCGAGTATTTTTGGTGGTTTCTTTTTTAAATAAAAATTTAATAGGTCTGCAGAATCTTGTTGAAGAAAGCCGTGGATTTTTCCAAATAATGCATTTTTTGTCATCAATCGTGCAACTCATTTGCACGGATTAAAATTTATTCTGTTCTGTGATTGACCATTGTTTTCATCACATTTAGAGAATAATTCACGATTGTCTATGTTAAAATTCATACTTTGAACACTAGGAATTTGCAGAATACGTTAAACAGTGTGATTTAATAAATCTTGAAGTGGTATTTCGGCACTACATTCAGTTATAATGACATTATTTGGGTAACGTTGTTTTTTGGCTATAAGCACTTCGTCATATGATGGGTAAATATTTGAATTTCAAGCTTTAGAACCGATTCGGATGTTTGTGTACTGATTTTTGTTAAATTATTATATAAATGCCACAGCTTCGTTGGGAAAGTAAGGTATAGGAAGATATATATTAGTATTTTTTAATAATTTTCACATTTTTATAGGTAGGAGTCTGGAGTAGACGTTAATTCTTTGAAAAGTAAAGCTGCACTTCTTTTCCTCGATTTATACAATTTAGAGGTTACAGCTTATGCCAATTCTAGAAAAGTGAAACTTTTTACAACATTTGAAATTTTTTGTTTTTTCATTCTTTTTGTGCACGACTCAAATTTTTTTTCGGACGACCAACAGTGTTATCATTCATTTGAGAGGAAGAGTTGGTAAAATGAATTCTTTTTTAAGCCATTCAGAATGTTTTTTATTATAAAATGTAATTGGCCTATTACATTGGGACCATTTTCGGTATAGACTAATGGTAAAAGTGTGTACTAAATTCAAAACTAGGCTTTCAAATTCTGAACTCCATTCATATCCATTGTATTTTTCGCGGATTTTTTCAGTAAACAATTTCTAGATTCAACACTCAGAGGCTTCACTACACCTTCTCCTCGTAAAATCATCGTTGGTTAAATTTTTAAGTTTTTCACCACTACTACAGCCTGCTTAAAACGGGATTATAATGAGCACATAGGCAGATATAGGCAAGGCAAATTTATTAAAATCAATTATGTAGATTATATATATTATAAACAAGGCTATGAATTTAATGCACTTAAAACTATTAAATATGCATGCATATATGCACTAAGAACTGACAAAATATGCTCTAAAAATTATAAAAATATGCTCTAATTTTTCAAAAATATGAAAAAAAAACACAAAAATGTAACTTGTATTTTTATTTTTTTCATTATCATTTTTTATTAGTTTTAGTTTAAATATTAGTATTGTTATTTATTTATATGACTGATATGAGTAGGAATATGACTTTTTGGGCTTGACTAGTCTTGATCTTCGTCGTATACAATATTTATAAAAGAAATATGCTTAGAATAGCTTATGGTTCTACTTAAAATTATATATTTTACCTTTAAAGTAGTTATTGTATTGTACAATCAATAATTTCTTTAGATTTTTGTGCCAACAAAGTTTTATATAAAGAAAAGGAGCGTTCTACATCTGACGAAGTTATTAGGGCAAACTTGAAATACGTCATGTCACAATTGGTTAAGTCTTCTGGTATATCCAAGCCTACGTTCTTTTTTTCGCCAATTAATATTTTTGAAATAATACACATAATTTGAAATCTTTTGTTTTTATTGATAACTGTTTAATCTCGACTTCAATAGAATATAAAAGTCAATAATACACGTTAAATAGGTACCTGAGTAAAAATAGAATAGTTTTCATGAAACTATACAAGTCATATTTTATACAAATACGTTTAATATTTTAATGTCAATTTAGAACAGATTGACCGAAAAATGTAAAAATTACAAAAAAAAAGCATTTATACAAAAAAATAATTAAAACATGCATTTATATGCCCTAACTCATGAAATATACAAAAATATGCAAAATAAGATTTGGTATTAGAACTATAAATAAGTCAAAACAAATTTTGGCTAAATCTATTTTATTCTACAGTGTAGCAAAAAAAACATGCAAATGCATTAAATTCACAGCCCTGATTATAAATAATATAATATAGAGATGTAATTTTTTGTGATTTTATAGTTATTGAACTAACTTTAACGAAGTTTATAGTTTTTATCATTAAAAACACAATTTTATAAATTTGAATTTTTAACTTAATTAAGAGATGTGTATATAAATGTGTTTTAATGGTACTTACCATTTACCTTCATACGTACATTCGACTTTATATAAAAATGCTAAAAGAATAATTTTAAAAATTAAAATTTGCTTGCAATGACAGCTTAAAGCAAACTGAAATAAATACTCATGGTGATAGACAATATTGTTCAAATTTTATATATTTTGGACTGTCTATAGACATTAATAATATTTATGGCTTTAATTTTATCAAATCAATTAACTAATGGGTACATATATAGGTAGTATATAAAATAAATATGTCATTTAGATAACATTTTATCATACTTTCTTAATTGGGTTTTATGTAAGCTAAATTAACCTTTCAGACCACTGGGCGACCGATAGGTAGTGGTTTTGTTTTCCGAATAATATTACGATAAAAACGTAGAAAGTTATTAACATACCAAATTTACGCTCAGAAATTCAAGTTGTATGCCGTAACTCAATTAAAAACTGAATTATCGTAAAAATACTTCCAACAAAACACAGATAAAGAACTTACCATCAAGTTTCATAATAGGTCAATTCACTCTAATTTTTAAGCTAACGGCATACAACTTGAATTTCCGAGCGTAAATTTGGTATGTTACGCGTTTGTAAGACGGAAACAACACATCCGGGTGTGGCGTCCTCTTAATAATAATTGTATTACTTTCTACGTTTTTATCGTGTTGCGTCCTTCTAAATGGCTCAAAAGAAAACTCCATTGAATTTTAGGGTACCAACGTAGTAAATAGCAATATATTATTACTACCATACCAGCTAACGTTGACGCGGTTTCAAATTTACTACAATAATAATTAGGTATATGCATGCCACTTACCCGGTGCCGAGATTGCGTGCTCGATCAAGACGAGTACTGGAATCTGAAATAATAATAATACAAATATTTTTGCGGAACTCTTCTGTTTTACTGAATACACTTTGTTTTAATTTTTTTTTGTTTTAACGTCCCCATGTATTAAAGCTTAGCTGATTCAAGCATTCTGAAAACGATGGTGAGTTCTGAATTCAGCATTCTAGTCTTATTTTAAAGTACCTAATTAAATTTTTTTAAATTTTGATATACCCGGCGTGATCACTCGCTCTCTGCGCTCACTCGGACAATTAAAATCGAAAACATTCCAATTTTGCACCATAATTTTTACAACGTTGATTTACCTAGATTTCAAAAATAAAAATTTTCAATTCGCCAGCATAAAACACTGCAAATCATGAACTTCGTATACCATAAAAACTAATGATTTCTGGCAATCAATTGTTGCACTATCGTTCTTAACTGTTTGTAACACATAGGTGCCCGAAAAAATTTCTAGATCGAATTTTGAATTATATAGGTACCTACATAAAAGTTAAAAAAAAAATTGATATGAATAATGATATATACGAGCAATATAATACAACATAACAAATAACAAAAAAATAACAAAGATCATTCGTAGATAAATCGTAATTTTACTTTTCAATAGTGTGCATTTTCGATTTCGTCAAATGTTGTAGTTCAAACACTTATAAACTATACATGGACCTAGATTTCAGGTTTTGGCAATGAGTGGTACATATACATATTCATCTACCAGGAATAGAAAATAGTGGAGTATTCAACAAGGATGGAAAGCAATTATTTGTGTTGGTAAAATATTCATGGCTAAAAACATCGGCTGACTCGTTCAAATACGAACGAGACCTTCTGGGGTTAATGCCGATAGACCAACTAAGTCCTACGGATATATTAGACACTCACTGCAGTCGTTCTATTAATTTTTCATTATAGCTTAATATTTGTTAGTTGTTTTTTAACACTGCTGAGCAGCGGTGTATTTAGGAATTGCTAAAGGGAGGGGATGAGGCGCAGTGAATGACATGTTATAGGAGGGGGGGGCTTTGCCTCCCACACCCCCTTTGAGGTTTCCTATATTTACTCATTACGTACTGTACGGTTTAAACAACATTTAATACCAATTATTAGTCATTAATTTTAGTGAATAACATATTGATTATTTTTCATTAGATTTGAAATAAATTTCAATTTTTAATTTACACTCAAAAAATATTCTTAGAGAATAAACTCTTTGATAATTACCATCCTACTATCATCATCTATGTCTAATAACACAATAATAAATTTAGTACAAATATAATAGTACCCATCATAAATATTTATTTTTACTATAATAAATAATAATAATTACATACTCATACTTTCATTACTTTATACTTATAATACAAAATCAAGTTTTCTTTGTTTTATTGCCAATTCATCAATAACTTTATCGATACTTATGTCTACTGTACGTTTTTCCATTCAAATAAGATAAGAATGCCGATTTCCGATTAAAGTTTAAACTAGGTATGTTCGTCAGTTTTTTGTGTCTCATAGTCAGGGGCGGACTTGCCATTTTTCCACCCCTAGGCATTACAACACTAGCGCCCTTTACATTGACGTGCTCCCACGGTGGGGGAGGGGGGGTAATGTTCCATGAAATAAACTATAAAAATTGGATGGAATCTATAAGATTTCTGAGCAGTATGCACTATGCAGGAGACGGGCGACAGTGCCAGCGTCGCGCGTCGTCGCAATGTTTATTATTATTAATTACTTTATCAAGACATCTGATTTCCAGAATTAATTCCAGTATTCTAAGAATGCCGAGTGCGGGTTGAGGCGGTTCAATCCAATTTTATTTACTTGCTAAGAACTGTGCGAGCGGTCTCCCACCTAGCTAGTAGAGCGGCTATAACAATGTACCTACCCGGCGGCCCGAGGCAGTATAAATGACGGCCTTGGCTGGCGTTTTGCGCATGTGCCATTCACAATATTGTATGTGTTTACGCCGCACACCTGTATGACACCTCCCATGCATTAACATTAGGCAACGCCGGCAACTGCCTCGCGAGTGCCGATATCGAGCCTCTAGCCGTGGCGGCGCGGCACAGCGCGCGCTGGTAGCAGGATTGAACCCAAACTGCGAGGTTAGGTATTAATGTATTATAACAGCTTATGAATTAAAACGTTACTGCGACGGGGCTACGAGAGTCATTCTCCTTTTTCATGCAAGTTGTATACAAAAAAAAATTAATATCATATATAAATTTAGGTACTTAAATATAATAAATTATGAAATTATGAAAAACTAAAAAGTAAAAATTAACTAAAAAATTGCGCCCCAGTAAATTTTGCGCCCTAGGCGCGTGCCTTGGTGGCCTATGGGTAAATCCGCCCCTGCTCATAGTTACTATAAATTACCTAAATTTTAATAAAATAAGTCTGTATAGTTCCACGTTCCGTTACCGTTACCTACCTATAATAGTAAAATTAAAAACTAAAAAGGTAGGCAAGTGGGTGTCGCTCTGCTGTACAGTAGGTTACAAGTAGGTCACTGTAATGTATAATATTAAATTTGAATTCAAAGATATAATATCATTACCTATATAAGAAAAATGATTCTGAGCGAAGACGGTCGGACAGCGTATGATATTACTAAGTATATTTGATGATATTGTCGCCGCCACTTCAAAAATGAACAAATAATGGGTCTAATTTGGTCCTTATGACCAAACAAATATAAATATAAATAATGTACGGCCCTTTTGGCCTAACCAAGAATAAATTATAGACAGTAAATATAATAATAATACAAAAAATAACTCACGGATACGACGGTGCTCGGCTGGCCAGCTGCTACCTATCATATATAATATTGAAAATAATAATAATAAACATACAATATTCGACGATTAGCGCCCACGCACAATAATAATCTTAACTGGCAATAACGCGCGTCTCACCACCGGCCGGCACACACTCACACGCACACACACACACACATGTCTGTATACCCGTCTACCTGTTCGTCCCCATATGTTTAGATTATTGTTTTTATTTTTGTATAACTGTCCGTATCAACTGTGAGTTGTTATATAATATGCAGATAATGAAAGGCCGCCGACGAGCCGATCCTCGTATGTGCAGCACGGCCGCCCAAGATGTCGTCAGTCCATTTCGTAACACCAACACGGAATAGTATTCGCAGGAATAATCGCCGATTACATTTTCAAGAAGTTAGTGGCGCGAATCGTCACTTATCGTATTGGTTTTAGTGACGCGAATCGTCACTTGGCAGTATATTTTCATCGGATGGTGCGAAATCAAAAATGTTAATAATTTAAATAACGCGAATCGTTATTATTGTATTATTATTATTGTTAGAACGGCGCAAATCACCAGAAACTATATCGTTGTATTTTAGTGCACCGCGTGTAACGTGCGGAAGTGTTATTATATTATTATTGCGCGCGGGCGCTAATCGCCAAATATAATTATTCCTCTGTAAAAGCGCGAATTGCCAAATATAATTATTCCTTTGTAAAAGCGCAAATCGCCAAATATTATTATTGTTTCGTAGGCGCGAATCGCCAGTTAAGATTATTATTGTGCGCGGGCGCTAATCGTCGAATATTGTATGTTTATTATTATTATTTTCGATATTATATAGGATAGGTAGCAGCTGGCCAGCCAAGCACCGTCGTATCCGTGAGTTATTTTTTGTATTATTATTATATTTATTGTCTATAATTCTTGGTTAGGCCAAAAGGGCCGTACATTATTTATATTTATATTTGTTTGGTCATAAGGACCAAATTAGACCCATTATTTTATACTTTATGTTGCTGTGATTTATTTATTCCTGTTATTGATTTATTGTGTACAATACAGCAACTAATTTTTACCAGCAACCGTGTTACCATCTTATAGTTACCTTTCGTCCAATAGTTTTAAGCTTACACACTCTCATACATACACACCTTACACATCACCACACCACATAGCTCACTAGTATTTGCTCGGCGAACCCAACCAATTCTAGCTGAGCTATAACATATATACACACAATATATAGGGCGGTCGGTGTGTGAGTACTGCGCGCGACGTAACGGCGACCGGGCACACGGTCTATTATTGTTCCCTACCCGGCGCAATCAGATATTATTGTGAAAAAGTAATTTATATATAACCTATATACGTGGATCCTTGTTTTAAATTGTCAGTCCTTAGCTATAAAAGTTGAATATTTTATAAATTCATAACTACAAAATAATTATTAGATTTTTTAAAATTTATTTGATAAATTTTGTTGAAATTTGAACTATAAATGCTTATTAGAAAAAAATGTGCGAATGTATTTTTAATATTTTTCAACTGCTGTTGTAACAGCATATCAGGAGTTTTCAAGCAAAACACGTCTAAAATACTATGTGGCGCGTGTGTTAGACAAAGACATAAAATCTCGGGTGGAATCCCCTTAAGAGGACGTCACACCCGCATATGTTGTCTCCGTCTTACACACGTACGACTTAGCAAATTTTCGTTTGTTAGTTTTAATATGGTGCTGTCATTTTTGATATTAGAGTGAATTGACCTATTATAAAACTTTTAGGTAACAACAATATCTGTGTTCTTTCGTTGGCTTTTTACGATATTTTAATTTGTAAGTGAGTTATCAGTATGTAAAATATTAACATTTGAAAATGCTCATAACTCACTTAAAAATTAAAATATCGTAAAAACCAACTAGAGAACCCAGATAACATTGTTACCTTAAAGTTTGATAATAGGTCAGATCACTCTAATATCAAAACTGACAGTACCCTATTGAAACTAGCCAACGAAAATGTTCTATGTCATACGTGTGTAAGACGGAGACAACACATGTGGGTTCGACGTCCTCTTAATATTTTAATAATACCATCTATAGACTGTAATAATATAATTAGCTATAGCCTATAACAATGGACTATAGCAATCTGATTCTATAAGTATTAAGTATATTATATTAATATCATCATAGTCCATAAACATGGTAGTAGTATTAAGTATTAACGATAACAGTTTCCCAAAAATGTACAAAAATACACCCACTCCATATTTTTGGGAATGCAGTGCACCTCTTGTAATTACGTCCAAGCCGCCTCTGTATAACACCACTACATGCACAGGCACGAGGCAGTCCCGCTGTCGTCGTGGAACTCGACGGGAGCGTAGAGGTGTGAAGGTTGTACGCGGGTAAGCGACAACTGTAGCACGGGCTAAGTGTTTAATTTTATGATTGTTTTACCTATATTTGCATCAATAAAAGTGTTTCTGACCGAAAATTGTGTTTAAGTTTCATTTCAGGCTTTTGTGGTGAACAACAATTTTAGAAAACGTAGCAAGACACTGTAGTACTTACTTTATCGTCCAGTACCTACTCGTTATCGTGGTCAGTGGAGAAAGAGTAAGATTTTGCCTAGGTTAGAGATATCTCACCCTCGGACATCCAGTACTCGTTATCATGGTCAGTTGTTCGAGAGTTAAGTGACCTTAGAGTTGTATAGTGTAAATCCTGTTGGACCTCTGTTTAATTATCCTTTTGTGCAGTATTCGTTATCGTGGTCACCTTCTTCTTCTTCTTCAACAGCTTAACGGTCCATTAAGGACCTGTGCTGCCACTAATAAACCTTTCCATTTTTCTCTGCCCAAAGTCCAGTCTAACGTTGCATGCTCATCTATTAGTCTCATATCGTTTTCTACGGTGTCTTTCCATCTTGTTCTTGGTCTTCCAAGTGGGCGTTTTTATTTATTTTTCTTATCAGAACATTTTTTAATACATCTTCATCAGCTCTTCATACATGTCCCAACCACTCTAGATCGTGGTCACCAAAAGGAGAATTTAAATAAGCTCATACAGCAGGTGTCGATTACTTACTCGTTTGATGGTTTGGGAATCTGAAACCGAAATATACCTGTAATATACCTACGTCAAGCCTTTGCGTGGCGTATACGACAATCTGTATACTTGAATCCTTTAATAATACCAAAAAAAAATACCAAGGGGGGATTGATCCCCTAAATTCCCCCCCCCCCCCGTAAATACGCCACTATTAGTGTTCACTATTAGACATTATATTAGTGTCCCTCGATGGTTAGATATTGCACCGTCCTTATTAATTGTCTTGTTCATCGATGATATTCGTTTTTAGACTCTCGTGGTATGCTTTATTTTCCGACGAACTTATATTATTTTATATTATTAAAACCTATATATAAATACTAAAAATACTATAAATACTAAAAAATATATAAATAAATAATAACATAATATATTTAATGTTTTGATATTCAAATTTTATTAGTACCTACCACCGATTATGAGAACGAGTTGGCTGCTTTAACTATATTTTAACTAGGTATAGTAATACCCGGAGGAGGCCCGACACTATTGATGTTATCTATTGTAAGCCAAGTCAGTTATGTAGTTTCTGCAATAAAACCAATTGACGGTACATAATAAATAATCGTTATCTTTGTTTATCGTTGTTCAAAATTATTAAAAAAATATATAACTATCTATAGTGCATAATATTGTTAAAAAAATTGTTTATTTTATTTTTGTAATTGATTGTACCAAGTTGTCAAACTAATAAGATTTGACCAATATAAACATTAAACATTAATTTTGTTTGTTATAATGTTTTTCAATATATTTAAATTCCGTATCATAAAATAAACCTTAAGAGGGCTGGAGGGGGCTCCATAGTGAATGAAAAAAAAGTGATTTTTAGACCAATAAGCT
>NC_042493.1:125928666-125940628 GCF_005508785.2 Acyrthosiphon pisum
AACCCTTAATAAATATGGAGTTGGTAATTGTTATCCCAGAAAATCTGTTTTAAGACGATATATCATTAAAAGGAATGGGTATTTTCTATTCTATTATTTACCTCATAAACGCCTTTCAAAAAGATAATTCAGGAAAGTTGGTCTAGCTTATTGGTCTAAAAGTCACTTTTTTTTCATCTGCTGCAGCCCCCTTAAGAAATATATTTTGATGGATACAACTATAAGAACATTATAATATGGTAAAATATTTAATGAAAAAGTAGGTACCAAACCACTTTGCTTCCACTTTTACCTCGTCACTAAGCATAAAGTCACTGTAATCTACGTGTTGAATTTGAATACGATAAATTATCGAATAGGTACAAATAGGTACATATTCTGAGCGAAGACGGGATGTATAAATATTAATATATCACACCTACTAAGTATATTTTAATATTTTATGATATATTTATTATTAGTTTAAATAAAAATTGCCCTTGGAGCCTATCGACTATCTGCAAAGATGATATTTATAAAAGAAAAATATATATTGAAATAATGTTTAATATACGGTAAAATAACGAATAATCATCATATAATGTGAAAAACTGCAAAAATAAAATACAATTCATTAACTGACATTTTTTAGGCGTGAATCAGGCTTAACACGTAAAATAAAATAACACGACGACAGTCTAGTTGTTCTGAGCTCGTTATTTTATGCACCGCGAACTCGGTAATGTAAAACATACATTCATAACCTGTCCGTTTTAATAATTATATATGCAGGTATATGTTTAGTGGGGATTCATGAATGAATCCCATACTAAGTATAATATTATTACTAGGGTTAGGATATTTATGCGCTTAAAAATGTATGAATATAATATATGTACTTATGCACTAAAAACCAGCTAAATAATCATGAAAAGTTTGAAAAAGATGCATTAAAAAATAAACAAATTTATTGTTGGACAAAAAATGAAATAAAGATATACCTAGACAAATTGGAATAACTGAAAAAAAATTAAATAAAATAAAAAAAAAATTAAAAAGAGTTGCATTGAATAATTAAAGTTTGTTTCAAATGTTCCGCTGTAAATCTTCGTCTGTTTGGTGCTAATACGTTTTTGAATCTATTAAACGAAAAATCTCTACGTAAAAAATTGTATTTACTTAAATTATTATAAAACACGAAACGCGCAATATACGGTACTCTACATCAGTCGTAGACAAGATGGAAACTAACTATAAATTATTAAACGTTCTGTTAAAATATCTGATAAAATTGTAATGGCTTGCAGTTTTAAGATAAGTTTTGAATGTGACAATTGACGAGGCTTATTTAAAATTCTATTTAAGTAGGTACCTACCTTTACACCGTAGGTACCTATAGATGTAACCATATTGAATTCTCAACAATAAATAAGTAATAATTTGTGAAATACAAATAATCAAACTTATATAAGATTCAGTAAAATATAAAATTAAGGTGTTTTACAGAATTCTGCATCGAAAACCGTCAAACATTCGATTAAAAACCGAAAAACACAAATTATGCACTAGGTATAAAAAAAAAATATGCAATTATATGCATGAAACATATTTCTGTATTAGAAAGGATGCTATTGGACAACCTAAAAAAAATATTCAAAAACATAAACATCTTAACCCTAATTATTACGATCAAATACTTGAACGCTGTGTACAAAACCCGATAGTACATAAGTCTTTATTGCTTGCATTTATTTATATATTTTATTGTGTTTAATCATTTTGTTCGTTAATTAAAATAGACTGTAATTTTGAATCTAACGGTGAGTCTTGATAATAGCCAATGTACATTGAAATTTATTATTATGTCTTAATCAAAAATGTACAATTGTAAAATATGTAATACACTAATAGATTCTAAAAGATCGAACAGGTAGTCCGGTCCAGGTCTAGTATAAAGGTACTCTAGTATATTCAATTAAATTAAATTACATGTCCGGTTCGGTCTAAAAATAATATGTAGCCATGGGTTTGGTCCGACTTTAGTCCTCTGGTTACTTTTAAGTATGATGCTGTCCGACTTTGGTCTTCTGTTAAAATTGGAAGCCCGGTCCAGTCCTTAAAAAACAGACCGCGCAGAGCACAAATATATTTTTTATAACCCCGATCGATTTTTAATTTATTAATTTTTATAAGTACCTATTCACAATCGATTTATCGAACATTAATCAACTTATCAATCCATTGAAATTATAACTCAACTCGATTCTAATTCATTGGAGATTATAGTTCAAACTTCTGTACATGTAGGTACATTCCCCCATACAAACACACACACACACACACACATATATATTGATGTACTTAAACCTATAGACGTGTGAACAAATACATGAATAGTTAAGAAATACTTAGTAAGAAGATAAGTATAGGTACATGGGCAAGTTAATGATAATTTTTAACTGAGTTAAGTTAATGTAAAACATTTTAACTCAGTTAATAGTTAAAAGTTAACCTAATTTTTTTTTTTAACTCAGTTAAGTTAAAAGTTATATGAACATTTTCAATTAACTTATTAACTTAAGTTAAGTTAAGCTATTATTTTTTTTTATAATATCTTTATAAATACCCAGTAATATGGTTTAAATAATAAAAATTATAAATATTATTGAACACAGGAAATAGCCAATAGCTTTTCTATACATGGGCACTGAAGTAATAGAATTATGGAGTAGGTATGAAGTAAAAAAATACAAAATTGAAAATGCCAAAACAAATACAACCTTTTGATTTATTAATACACTAATACAGATAAGTACTATACATTTTTTAAAAATTATTAAATAAAAATAACATGGTATTTAAGAATGTACCTACTTAATTTTAAACTCTGAATGCTTTTTCAGGGTACTAAAAGTCTAAAACTGTTAGGGAATATAGCCAACTTCATACTTCAGTAAAATATTTATATTTATAAATATTTATTTAAGAAATTGATTTAACTATATTTGTAATTCCCTATTCTAGTAAATGGTTATGTAATATCAATAATAATTTTTATTTTTATTATTTAATTATTTATAAATTAACTTAACTTGAATTTAATTAAAAGTAACTTGTTATTTATTAAGTTAATATCAATTAAAATAAGTTAAGTTAAAAATTAAGTTAATGAAAATTAAATTTAAAAAAAGTTAAGTTAAAAGTTAAAATAAACTTAACTTTTAACTTAACTTTTAACTTTTTAACGCATTTATGCCTAGGCTTGGGTACATATATACCTACAATATGCATAAAATACGTGGTTAACTGGAATATTTTGATAGGATATTCTACTACTTAAAAAACTTTACATAACCTGATAAATATAGTAACTTGTACATTATCTACAACTAAAAGTTATAGTAACTATCTCTTAAGTATAGTCCTACAACCCATAAACAGTATTTGCTAACTTAATTTAATCTTAATTGATGCATTAAAAATGTATATTGATTTAACTTTTAATTTAATGGAAAAATATAAATACTTAAATTGACTGAGTTAAAAGCCCAGTCTCGTTTAAAACTATTAAGTTTGGTTTCAATGACTATTATCTAATATCGAGATAAACATGATAACATTTTCAAAATGTTTTGATTTGTTTTGAACTGTTTAGGGACATTTTCAGTTTCCAATTTTATTAGTTTTTTCTATGAATGTCAATAAACCTTCATTTGTTGAGTAAAAATACTTGAAAATTTAATACATGGCTTCTACTATATTTTTACAATGACATTTGAAAAGTATTAAAAATTCTTAGTCACAGTTTTTTTTAATTAGCATTTAAGGTTCAAAAATTGACAAAATATAGAAAAATCATGGAAATTAGCAAATTATTTTGAGTTAAGAATTCGAAAAAAATTTTCTTTTTATATCTAAGATTTTAAAATGTAATACAAGATTCCTTATAAGATTATCTACCTTTATCAAAAAAAAAAAAATGTCTATAAGAAAGTCAAATTAAATTTCTATGAGCGTTTGAAATTCAAATTTTTACAACATTGGATATTCACGGGATTTTTCCTGTAGCTATTTTCTTATTTTGTTGTAATTCAAAAACGAATAACTGTAGATATTTGAATATTTCACTGAATGTTAATATTTTCATTTTCTATACACCATAAAATTTTGAAAATATTTTGACTCTTTTTGAGTTGTTTACGGACATTCTCAGTTTTAAATTTTAGATTCTGAGTGAAACGATGAATGTATTGATTTTACAATGATGTGTTTTTATTTAAATTTTTTTTTTTATTTTATTTATTTTTTATTTTTTTTTTGTGTCTGTCATCAACTTTTAGGACAGTAAAAATGCTTGGATTTACTTCAACAGTATCTTTTCTGATTGGAAAGTGAATCTAGTTGGTACTTTGGGTCAAAAGTAATTTCCCAGTATTTTTCAAAAGTGACGTGAAAAACAAAAGGAAATTAAGGATAAACGGGAATTTTTACGCAATATATCTGTTTTCGAGAAAATTGATTTTGGATTTTGGTGCAACTCTTAAACAAATGACCGTAGGTACATGCAATTTTGACTGAATGTTTATATTAGCATTTTCTATACATGATAAAATTTTCAAAATATTTTGATTTTTTTTTAACTGTTTGGGGACATTTTCAGTTTCCATTTTTTTTTAGTTTTTTTTTCTTTAAATATCAATAAAATTGTATTCATTAGTTAAAAAAACTTGAAATTTTAATTGAAGGTTCCTAGTATATTGTTTCAAAGGCAGATGAAAAAAATTAAAAATCCATAGTCACAATTTTTTTTTATAAGCATCTAAAGTTCAAATATTGACAATATACGTAAAAATGACGAAAATTTGCAAATTATTTTAAGTTAGAAATTCATAAAAAATTTTCTTTTTAAATTTAAGATTTGCAAATGTAATACAAGATTCCTCATAAGTTTGTCTACCTTTTTCAAAAAAAAAGTGTCTACAAGCAAGTCAAATTAAATTTTTATGAGCGTTTGAAATTCATATTTTTACAACATTTGATATCTACCTACTCGATTTCTCATATAACGATTTTATTATATTGTAATTAAAAAACGAATGACTGTAGATACTTGAAAATAATTTGACTCATTTTGAGCTGTTTACGGACATTGGCAGTTTTCAAATTTTTTAGTTTTTTTTTTTCTAAAAATATCAATAAAATTATATTTGTTGGGTAAAAAAATGTAAAAATTTAATACAAGGCTCCTGATATATTGTTACAATAGCAATTGAAAAATATTAAAAATACATTGGCACAATTTTATAGGCATTTAAGATTCGAATTTCGACAAAATTTATCAAATTTAAATTGTAATAATTATTTTGTAGTTAAAAATTTATAAAATGTTCAACTTTTATAGCTAAGGATTTAAAATTTAAAACAAGATTCCGCGGAAATAGGTTATATATAAATTACTTTGGTCACCTTAATATCATTATAGTAGACTGACTGACCGTTTTTGCTGAAAATCGTTTTTCTTATAAAATTATATTATATCATTGAATTCAAATTTAACACCATCCATTACAGTGACCCACTTGTAACCTACTATACAGCAGACCGACATCCACTTACCCACCTTTTTTTTTTATCCTCCCTTGTAACGTGATAACTCTAAGAACATTATTTCAGACAATTTAAAAAAAGACCTATGAAAGAGGATCTGACCCCCAAATCCCCCCTTCTATACTGAAAGTAGGTAGTTATATTTTACAAGATAACGAACTATACACCTAATTATTTAAAAACTTAACAATTAACAATAATACGAATGTTCTAGCAATTTTTATTAATCAACCAATATTTTTAATAAAATGGACCAATATAGTTTAACACTAGACCCAGCAAAACCATAACCCAGCAATATTTTACTTATTTTTGCCTAATCAAATTTAAATTTAAATTTAAAATGACACAATTACATAAATAAGTATCAGATAAGTAAATAAAAAATTAAATTGACAGCGCCTGCATTTTTTATTATATTAAAACGAACATGTAATAAAGGTATATTCGTATTTTTTTAAAAATTAAATTTGTCAGGTAATCATACACGACAAGAAAATATGTGATTATTTGACAATGAGTATTTTTGTAATTTATAATAACCGATATTTAAAAAAACATATTTCAAGAAAACACTTGTACACCACACATCCACTCACGCATATTATATTATTATTAATTAGTTCAACTATACAACATACCTACAAACGTACAGGCGTTAGGCATTCAATGTAGACAATTTTAGTTTAACTGAAGCATATTTGAGAGTCACTCAAGTACCTAGGTATATAGTATCACTATATCTCACTTAATAGTAAAATGACGGCTAATCGTATTGTTTGCTGATAACACATTCTATTTGTTTTAAACTATTATTTGACAAATAATTATAATATTTAAATTTAAATTTCTTAAGAAGTAGGCGTTTATTGTATATGTTTAATTATTCTATACAATATTAATACATTTTCACTTATTAATGTTTGGAATATCAATACAAAACCGGCCAATAAAAGTCCAAATATTAATATTCGTGGATCCACTGACAGGAGAATTGATCTAATTTGGTCCAATATATCTGTAATTAGAGACATACATACATAAATAAGTGTAATTTACATATTTATTAAAATAAAATTTATTGTATTATAGTTTAAAATATTATATGAATTACATATAAAGTAAAATATATTCTATAGTATAGGTCTAACTAGTTATATAAATTATACATAAAAATGGTACTGATCCAGCTGACCCCAGCCAAGAAACTATTCTCTCACGCCACTCAAGTTTAATTGATGCCCGCCACCTACATCTCTCGTGTTTTAAATGTTCTAATCAATCATTTATAATTTATAAAAAAGGTACGAAAATAATTCATATATTCAAATGTGATTGTAAATCCTCAGACATTTTTTGTCTTGTGAATTATATAAATAAAGAAGAAAATATATACAAAAGAGTTCAAACCCGTCTTTCAATCCAAACAACGACGATATCATATATTGTAATATCATAGTTTATTGAGCATTATTATACACAATAAACAGGTAAAATGTTTTTGAATTTATGCTCAAGTATTTATATTTTTGTTGACTGTCAGTTATTTTTGGTAAACTATTGGATGGTGAAATAACTCCAATGTCCAATAATTGTAAGTTAAAAATTATCAAAAAGTGCAGTTTCAACTTAATTTCAAATTTATATTGATAATAATATGGTCTCTGTTAAGTATGTATCCTGTCTGGCTTTTTCAAAGTAACTATTAAACTTTATATAAAATATTGAAATTATTAATACCGATAAAGGCAGATTCAAACAGAAAGCAGGCTGACCACGAAGACTCTTTAAAATATAACAACCGGACCGCTGCCCGCAGAATTTCTGTTAGACTACATCTTAAGGATAATTGTATAGGTATTTTAATATAAAAATATATAAACACAGTATTTATTGTACACCTTTGAAAAAGTTTAGAAAATCTATAATTATTATTGGTTATTACTCATTAGTTATTTATAAAATATATTGCTACTCTAATTTATCTAATAAAATTATTTATTATACCATTAAATTATACCATAATTTACTAATATACTGTAACCATGAAACATGCATATACAATTGTAAGATTTGTTCATACTGTTCAATGTAATTTATAGTAAAAATATAACTTAAAGTACTAATATTAAGTAAAAACCAATAACTGTAAAATTCAATTATACTGTTTCTGGGAAAAATTAATTACAAAATAATTAAAAATATTAAAAATAAAACTTACGTTTAAAAACTGGGTTCACAGGTAACGGAGTCCTGTTACTTAGTAAAATTTCATGGAACGTCAACGTATCCAATAATACTTGATTATTTCTCTCCATTGGAGCAATGAATTCAGAATTAAGTATTTGCCGATTCAACCAAACAGCCAAAATGCCAACTTGCATGAATACCTAAAAATATAAGTAAAATTTATAGCGTGTAGGTACCTAAGTTTTTTGAATATTACCTTAATGATTTAAGTTATTTTAGTACATGCAATTATTTGATAGACACTATAACAATATATTAAAATAATACCTGAATATAAAATGCCAACTTTTTAACTGACCGAATGGGTACCAAGAACATCAATGGAACAAATAAATCATTAATTTCTGCAAATACTGTAACTGATTTCAAAAACCAAAGCGGACAATAGTGAGCGTACCAGGAAATAGCATTTGGTAGAGGTATGCTTTCAAAATATTTTGAAGAAGCTGAAATAAAATAAAAATATTACATTTATTTAAATTCTAGAACATAATTCACAGCATTAAAAATTAATGTTATGACTTAATAGTGGTTATCTATTACCTATTAATTAAATACTATAGTGCTACACGCCAGAAACTTATAAGACGTCTTATTTTAAATTAATGTAGAATATTTTGTACCGCGGTGAGCAATCTATAGTATTTGTAATCAATGCTATTTCTACTATATAATTTTTTTTTAGAGTCGTAACTAGGGATCGGAAGTTGTAAGAATTGCATATTGTTCTATATGATCTCAATTTATGGCAGACCTACCTAGACATTTGAAGTGCACAATTGGGAGTTAAAAATTTTAAATGCATAATTTGTATATTTAGCAATTTTAGTTAAAAAAGTGCATATTTCATTGAATTTATACGCATATTTTTTGTATATTTAACATTTTTAATGCATATTTTGCCAATTTTAGCTCCTACAACTTCCGAGCACTAGTCATTACAGTATAGAATTAGACATCTCAATTAACAGAGCTTCATTTATTTTATATTTTATATTCACGCTCTTCATTGGTATGATTATAAATTCTGTTAATGTAATATAAAGTAAACTAATATGGTATGGCTATTTTCTCAGAATATTAAAAAACAATGTTATTATAAAGTTTGTGGAAAAATCAAATTTCAAGCTGTTTGGCAAAATATGTTTTAATAAAAACTTTAAACTTTTGGTACTTTGTTCGCAAAGAGAATGTGGGTATTTCACATACACAACTGCTAGCGAGGAGTGGAGAGGTAGATTTTTGCGACTAGGTGCGTATTTTAATTTGTATGCAACAAACATTCTCTCTGCAAACAATATATTTTTTCTTTCAAAATAACAAAAACCGATTGAAACATATCTAATGTAACATAATATTGTAATGTCATGAATAAATGGAGCAAACTATATTGTAAAAAATATTGAATGTAACATACCAGTTAAATCATACCAGATTGATGACTTAGAACTCATTTTAGCAACACCAGCAGAAAACGCTACTCTAAATAGCAACCATCTCACGAGCCAAAAAAGAATTGAATAATGTGGCAATAAAGTTTGTAGACTTAAATTGCATTTCTTTGAAGGAATTCTGAATTTTTGAAAACGAATTGGTGCAATCAATATGCATAATAACCCCACTTCTAGTAGAAGCTCATCACTAAATTAAATAATTTGTAAGACAACAAGATTGTGTTAGCTAATATACATATTATATAAAATACTTACGCTAAGTCTGACAAAAATATTTGACCAACATGGTACAATGATAAATATGATATCCAAAGAGAGAAAAATAAAAATTTGTTGCAAACTTTTTGTGTCAAGAACCTTAAACATATGAAAACAAATCAACATATTAATAAGTTTTCAGTGAAATTTTTTTATTATTTAAAAATGTGTATCAACAATAATTATACGAAGTACTTTTTTTATAATTATCAAATACTTTTGACTTTTCCTTACTACTATCTTTTAAATACATAATACTATTAGTATTTAATAGTACAGTTTACTCTCGATTATTTGCGGACAGATTAATTCAATTAACGTACAACCAGTTATCGGTTAACCCAAAAAACAAAAGAGGTTCCCATTTAATTTTCCTTAAATACTACATATATAGCATTACAGGATATACATAATTATAATTTTTTAATAATTTAATTATTGTATTTTCGTTTCAATTTGAATTTACCAGATTATTCGTGGGATTTGCTTTTCAGTTGATGTCAAGCGACATTATTAAGCGGATAATCGAGTGTACACTGCATTAAATTAAAACAAATAAGACAACTATACTTATTGCATATAGTTAGACATCTGAACTACAAAAGCATCTTTTACAACTATGATTTAAACTCAATTTATACTATTTATCAGTTATGCCTATATAATATTATAATAAAACCCTAGGACTTAAATATAAGAATTTTTGTCGAGAAATAAACTGTTACATTATCACAACTTGTATGGTAAACCTATGAGAAAATATAAATATCTTTGAAATAATAATGTAGTTTGGTCAGTTTAATTCTTTTTTTATACTTTGTTAAATTAATATTATTTGTAATGAAAACCTTGAAATATCAAAAAATATATTATTTAAATATATAATACATGTAAATTGTATACATTATTGGGAAATTGATACACTCTTCAAATATTATACAAATTCTACAATATTAATTTTAGGTCTGTTATATCAGGTTTAATTTCTTGTTAAGTATTCAAGAAGAAAATGATTTATTGCTTTGGTATCTATACCTTCGGGGTCTCTTACAAAAAGATAATATACAAACATGTAGGTATCTTAATACTGATCAAATATTTTAGTCTAAAGTTTCACATTAAAAGCTGTACATCAATCAAACATTTATGATATGAACATACTTATAACTACTTAATTATTTACACAACAAGTTTATTATATTTTAATTAATTATACACAAAATGATCCAAGATAACTTACCCGAGGAATGCGAGAAATATTCCAAACAAACATATCACATCAAACATATATTCAGCATTCAAACCAATTTCTGATGAAAACCATAATAATGTAGGTTTTAAATTTAATTTATCGTATACTTTAGGGCTCTCATCAATCAAAGTATTTTTGACTGGTAATACTCCATTTTCTCCAAACAGACCTAGAAAATGAATAGTAATTGATATTAAATGAACAGATTATATAAAGTATTATATATTGTAACCATTGAACTTAGTATTTTAACATGTAGGTATAATTTATTAGTATATTGAAAGTGTTAATTTATTTGATAGGTATATAGTAAGTAACATAGATATTATCCCCAATTAATATGTATTTCACTTGTACGATGTATGACCCAATATACCTAATATTATTTAGTACATTACATTTGAAAATGTTTAACTACCTACTTAATGCATTCTAAGCATTTTTCTCCAATTATGTAATTAAGATTCCGTTTTACTGTGCAGTTATTTGTATAAACATTAGGAGTATCTTGGACATGGAGCCCACTATTATTTTGGAGTAAATGTATACCATACATAATATTGTTAACTTTACTTTGCTAAACCATTTATAAAATACCTATATTATATGATCTGTAGATATAAAATTAACAAAAAAATTATTCAGTAGTGTCATAGTTCATAAGGGTTTATTGGTATCAAAAAATGTCAGAATTCGCAGCCCCTACCCTTCAAAGCTTCAACAAAGCCAAGTCCATGCCCACCTATCTACAATAAACTCTTTCTTCCAACTCCTGTCCAAACTTTAAAACTTACCCATTAATTTAATAACAAATTTATTTTAGTAATTCATCTTTTAAAAATCTTCTAACGACTTTATACCACTGTACGTCTTACCCATAATATTGTTATGTTTTATTTTAATATACAAGCAAACTAGGTACATAAGATTCATAATTTTAAATTTTTATATTATAAAAATATACCCTTTTGCATACTCACCGTAATTTTGCACGTAGAGTGTAACGAATGCTTGCAGGTAGATGACTGAGATGCTTCTCAGGAACAGGTGTCTGGCACATCTTATATACTGCTGCATGTCTGCTACGGTCGCCGGTGGGGCAGCAAGTTGACAAACGCTATAGAGAATAATTTATATTTTACTTAATAAGGATTTGAAACTT
>NC_042493.1:125940738-125969847 GCF_005508785.2 Acyrthosiphon pisum
TATTCCCATACTAGTTTCTTTACTTTTAGTAATTATTACTTAAAGTAAAGACATACTTTTTGATAATGGTAATAAACTGTAGCCTTTTTTTATCTGAAGACGTCTTATAGTTGGAGTTATCCAAAATTGACCAAATTGGGACTACATTATCTTTGTCATGCTGAATAAACTGAACATCTTTTACAGATTTGGCAACACGCTCTACATAGAATGTGAAAATGCTATGCCAACATTTTGCGACTCATTTATCTATGATAAAATGATAAAATAATGGGGGAGAAATTTCAAATTCACATAACATTATTAGTCGCAAAATGGTGGCGTAGCATACCTGTATCTATAGTGCCTTAGCAGTACCTATATCTTTATATATTTTTGATTTAACCGATCATCACCGTCCATTTTGTTCTGATGATAATTTATGTAAAAAATGACTAAACTCTGGTTGGTAGCTTTGTGTTATTGGCAATTTACTCTCTTAATTTTGAAAATTTAACACAAGTCGAACAAGACCGGTTCGACCAATCGGCGGGCTCCACATTAGCGAAAGTGGGAAATATTTCGTACCGGTAACGTGGCTACACCGGTTTGTCTGAGGGAAAACAAATACCTACGTCACAGCCGCCCGGCGAGTGGCCATTGGCAATCCATTTCGTCGACTGTCGGTGACTAGAACTAACTTTCATTTCATGGTTTTTCTGCATGTTTACTAGTTTCAAGTTTCTTAGTTAAGTAAATATACATTTTTCTCTAAAGCGTTTGTCGACTTGCTGCCCCACAGGCGACCGTAACAAACATGCAGCAGTATATAAGATTTACCAGACACCTGTTCCTGAGAAGCATCTCTGTCGTCTACCTGCAAGCATTCGTTGCACTCTACGTGCAAAATTCCGGTGAGTATGCGATAAGTTACAAAGATGGGCCGTCAGTCTTTTTCTCCGATCTGACTGATCCAATTCCGGAGTGCATGAGTCTTGTTTAGTTGTCACTCGCCTTCCGTATTTCTACGGTGTCGTGATACTGGAGGTTGTATTGCCTTTTTGTACCACGGATTAGAATTAATTAATTATTATTATACGCTCGTTATTATACCACGAACCTTAGTCGATTGCTCGGTCCCCCTTCCGCTTTCCCATACGGTTATTCCCATATCGAACCTAAATTGTTTCATGAACTCTCTCACTCGATTAGGGGTGCGCGATTATTCGTTTTCTTAAAATAATAATCGGTTGTTCTTTTTTCAATTAATCAAAACAATTAATCCATTATTCGATCTTGCGATTAATCGATTACCTATAATTTTTTTTAAAAATCGATTAATCGATTTATCGATTATTATAATCGGGCACCCCTAATTTAACTTAAATATTCTCGATCATATCGATTATCACCGTTGTTAATAAACATTTTTATGATGACATTGGATTTATACAATTGTTAAATTCCCTGTAAAACAAAAAAACAGAACACACTTCACTGTTGACGTGACGTACAGTGGTATAAAGTCGTTAGAAGATTTTTAAAAGTTGAATAACTAATATAAATTTTTTATTAAATTGATGGGTCAGTTTTAAAGTTTGGACAGGAGTTGGAAGAAAGAGTTTATTGTAGATAGGTGTGCATGGACTTGTCTTTATTAAAGCTTTAAAGGGCGGGGGCTCCGAATTATGACATTTTTTGATACCAATAAACCCTTATGAACTATGACACTACTGAATAATTGTTTTATTAATTATATAGCTACAGATCATATAAAATAAGTATTTTAAAAATGGTATAGCAAATTAAAGTTAACAATATTATGTATGGTATACATTTACTCCAAAATAATAGTGGGCTCCATGTCCAAGATACTCCTAATGTTTATACAAATATCTGCACAGTAAAACGGAATCTTAATTACATAATTGGAGAAAAATGCTTAGAATTTATTAAGTAGGTAGTTAAAAATTTTCAAATGAAATATACTAAATAATATTATTGAGGTATATTAAGTCATATATCCTACAAGGGAAATACATATTAATTGGGGATAATATCTATGTTACATATCTACCTATCAAATAAATTAACACCTTCAATGTAACTAATAAATTATACCTACATGTTAAAATACAAAGTTCAATGGTTACAATTTATAATACTTTATATAATCTGTTCATTTAATATCAATTACTATTCATTTTCTAGGTCTGTTTGGAGAAAATGGAGTATTACCAGCCAAAAATACTTTGATTGATGAGAGTCCTAAAGTATACAATAAATTAAATTTAAAACCTACATTATTATGGTTTTCATCAGAAATTGGTTTGAATGCTGAATATATGTTTGATGTGATATGTTTGTTTGGAATATTTCTCGCATTCCTCGGGTAAGTTATCTTGGATCATTTTGTGTATAATTAATTAAAATATAATAAACTTGTTGTGTAAATAATTAAGTAGTTATAAGTATGTTCATATCATTAATGTTTGGTTGATGTACAGCTTTTAATGTGAAACTTTAGACTAAAATATTTGATCAGTATTAAGATACCTACATGTTTGTATATTATATTTTTGTAAGAGAGCCCGACTGTATAGATATTAAAGCAATAAATCATTTTCTTTTTGAATCCTTAAGAAGAAATTAAACCTTATATAAAAGACATAAAATTAATATTGTAGAATTTGTATAATATTTGAAGAATGTACCAATTTCCCAATAATGTATACAATTTACATTTATTATATATTTAAATAATATATTTTTTGATATTTCAACGTTTTCATTACATATAATATTAATTAAACATAGTATAAAAAAATAATTAAACTGACCAAACTGCATGTAAATAGAGTATATTATGACCCATACATGTCTTTACTATATAAACAACCCAGAATATAACAATAACATAAATAAATAGTCTTAAGCTCATCATGACTTGTATTTGTAAAAATCCATAAATATATAAATTGTATATTATTTCAAAGATATTTATATTTTCTCATAGGTTTAGTATACAAGTTGTGATAATGTAACAGTTTATTTTTCGACAAAAATTCTTATATTTAAGTCCTAGGGTTTTGTTATAATATTGTATAGGCATAACTGATCCACTTAAAGTTTCATTTTAGATAGTTGAAACATATGTTTAAATAGTATAAACTGAGTGTAAATCATAGTTGTAAAAAATGCTATTGTAGTTCAGATGTCTAACTATATGCCATAAGTATAGTTGTCTTATTTGTTTTAATGTACACTCGATTATCCGCGTAATAATGTCGCTTGACATCAACTGAAAAGCGAATCCCACGAATAATCTGGTAAATTCAAATTGAAAGAAAATACAATAATTAAGTTATTAAAAAATTATAATTATGTATATTCTGTAACGCTATATATTATGTAGTATTTAAGGAAAATTAAATGGGAACCTCTTTTGCTTTTTGGGTTAACCGATAACTCTCGGTTAATCGAGAGTGAACTGTACTATTAAATACTAATAGTATTATGGATTTAAAAGATAGTAGTAAGTAAAAGTCAAAAGTATTTGATAATTATAAAAAAAGTACTTTGTATAATTATTGTTGGTACACATTTTTAAATAATAAAAAAATTGTATTAATTTCACTGAAAACTTATTAATATGTTGATTTGTTTTCATATGTTTAAGGTTCTTGACACAAAAAGTTTGCAACAAATTTTTATTTTTCTCTCTTTGGATATCATATTTATCATTGTACCATGTTGGTCAAATATTTTTGTCAGACTTAGCGTAAGTATTTTATATAATATGTATATTAGCTAACACAATCTTGTTGTCTTACAAATTATTTAATTTAGTGATGAGCTTCTACTAGAAGTGGGGTTATTATGCATATTGATTGCACCATTACATTCTCAAAAATTCAGACCTAATCTACGTCTAGAGACGTTATTGCCACATTATTCAATTCCTTTTTGGCTCGTGAGATGGTTGCTATTTAGAGTAGCGTTTTCTGCTGGTGTTGCTAAAATGAGTTCTAAGTCATCAATCTGGTATGATTTAACTGGTATGTAACATTCAATATTTTTTATAATATATTTTTGTTCCCTTATATAAGTTTCAGTTGATTTTTGTTATTTTGAAAGGTAAAATATACTATTTGCAGAGAGAATGTGGTTGCATACAAACTAAAATATACACCTAGTCACAAAAACCTACCTCTCCACTTCTCGCTCGCAGTTGTGTATGTGAAATACCCACATTCTCTTGGCAAATAGAGTACCAAACTTTATAATAACATTGTTTTTTAATATCCTGAGAAAATAGCAATACCATATTAGTTTACTTTATATTACATTAACAGAATTTATAATCATACCAATGAAGAGCGTGAATATAAAATATAAAATAAATGAAGCTCTGTTAATTGAGATGTCTAATTCTATACTGTAATGACTAGTGCTCGGAAGTTGTAGGAGCTAAAATTGGCAAAATATGCATTAAAAATGTTAAATATACAAAAAATATGCGTATAAATTCAATGAAATATGCACTTTTTTAACTAAAATTGCTAAATATACAAATTATGCATTTAAAATTTTTAACTCCCAATTGTGCACTTCAAATGTCTAGGTAGGTCTGCCATAAATTGAGATCATATAGAACAATATGCAATTCTTACAACTTCCGATCCCTAGTTACGACTCTAAAAAAAAATTATATAGTAGAAATAGCATTGATTACAAATACTATAGATCGCTCGCCGCGGTACTAAATATTCTGCACTAATTTAAAATAAGACGTCTTGTCAGTTTCTGGCGTTTAGCACTATAGTATTTAATCAATAGGTAATAGATAACCACTATTAAGTTATAACATTAATAAATAATGCTGTGAATTATGTTCTAGAATTTAAATAAATGTAATATTTTTATTTTATTTCAGCTTTCTCAAAATATTTTGAAAGCATGCCTCTACCAAATGCTATTTCCTGGTATGCTCACTATTCTCCACTTTGGTTTTTGAAATCAATTACAGTATTTGCAGAAATTAATGATTTATTTGTTCCATTGATGTTCTTGGTACCCATCCGGTCAGTTAAAAAGTTGGCATTTTATATTCAGGTATTATTTTAATTTGATACTACAAATACAATATATTTTATCAAATAATTGTATGTACTAAAATAACTTAAATCTTTAAGGTAATATTCAAAGAACTTAGATACCTACACAGTATAAATTTTACTTATATTTTTAGGTATTCATGCAAGTTTGCATTTTGGCATCAGGAAATTATAGCTATTACAATCTTTTATACATAGTTTTATGTTTGTCATTGTTGGATGACCATACATTTTATAGAGGTAAAAATAGTTTAATCATTGTTAATACATTATTTTATAGTTAAAAATGAAATTATTTAACTTTACTAGAACTAGCTCTGGCTAGAACTCGACAACGGTGTTCTTCTGTGTTCACAAGATTTATGACGTTCAATGTTATTAGCATACTTGTAGCAGTTTTTCCTTTGTTGTATAATTTTCGCATTTCCACAAAAAATACACCGGATTTCACAATAGGTAAATTTTTAATTTTATATTAATATTCTAAACGTTTTTTTTATTATTTAATTACTTTTTTCAGCATTTACACAGCAACAATTTAACGTCATATTAGGCAAAAGTTTGCCTTTTATTGCCTATTTTGCATTAGGTTCATTTGTTTTTGAATGTTTAAAGGCATTTTATTTGTCTCTACCTTTAAGCAGAACTGGTGGTTCCTTTTCAACATTAATAAAATCAACATTATATCTATCCATTTGTTTGGGTATATTCTCGTTGACTTTGGTAAATTTTTCTGCTCTTCACCAAAGTGTGAAGTATACTGTTCCAAATGATTTTAAACTATTTTACAATAAATTAGCTCCTTTTAAAATTAGTAATTCTTATTTACCACCTAAAGAATTTATCAATCTTGAAAACCGTAAAGAAATTTTAATACAATGCGCTAATGATATTAAAGGACCATGGTATGAATATCAGTTCTTATACAAACCTGGAAATGTAACTGTTACACCACCGATTATTGGTTTGTATTTTATTTTATATATGTAGGTACTTAATTTAATTTTTACTTAAATAATACATAATACTATTTTCAGCTCCTTACAAGCCCTTACTTGATCGCCAACTGTTTTTTGCTGCTCACTCTTCAGCAGCTCAAAATCCTTGGCTTATGAGTGTCTTGTATCGTCTGTTAAATAATCAGAAAGAAGTACTCTCGTTATTAAACACCAATCAACTACCATTTGGGAAAAATCCACCTAAATTTGTTAAAGTGTCCCTGTACAAATATCAGTTTTCATCGAAGTCACAACGGTAAGTTTACTAAATATTAGGTTTATAACAATAATAATAAAATAATGATTCATATTATTTGTTAAAAAAAAAATTAATTAGTTAAGAGGATGCATGTGTTGTCTCCGTCTTACAAGTGCGTAAAAATAAATTTAATTCTCAGCAGATCACGTTTATCTTTGTTAGTTCAAAAATTAACCTATAATAAATTTTAAAGGTAAGATTATGACCTGGTAAATGTGATAGGCTTTTTATTATATTTTAATTTCAAAGTAAGTTATGAGGATTTTAAGATAAACAAACAATTTAGAATTTTAAAACACTCATAACTCGTTTTGAAATAAAAATATAATAAAAAGCCTATGACACTGCTCAGATAATAATCTTAAACTAACGGAGCTAAACATGATCTGATGAGCATAAAATTTGTTATGTTACGCACTTGTTAGACGGAGACAAAATATGTAGGTGCCATGTCCTCTTAAATTATAGTATTATATTAATTTTAATTACGGCTAAGATTTTATACTTTTGAATATTTGTATTTGTTGAACGTACTATATGCTAACTGATAAGTAGGCACGAAATATGCCTCATGAAAGTTTGATTTAAAATATGAATTCTTTTAGAGCACATTTACTGATTTTACAGTTTGTAGACCATATTTTAAGATTTTGGTTGGCATGTTTGGTCTATGTGGCTACATATCGCACAATTATGTAACTTAACTGATGTTATTATTAACAATAAAAAAAAGGTGGGTAAGTGGATGACACTCTGCTGTACAGTAGGTTGCAATTGGGTCACTGTATAATGGATAGTATTAAATTTGAATTCAATGATATAATATCACTGTATAAGAAAAACGATTCTGAGCGGAAACGGTATGTCAGTCTAAGTATAAGACACATTATATACTTATATCTATGGTATTAAAAAAAATATTGACCTATAATAAGTATCAATAATAAATTCCAAATTAATCATATCACAATATCCATTAGGTACTTATATCGCGTTATACATCAACAACAAATCATGGTACTATCATAGATATATAATAGTATACTTTAGAAGTTTCAATAATATACAATCTCAACAAAATAACTAAAATAGTTATTCCAGGTTTTTTAATATGTGATTTCGTCCAAATTTGAGCTTAAAATGACTATAAAAATAAATTGTGCTTATGTATTTTTTAGATTTTTTGGTAACAGAATTAACTACTTAGGTGGAATCTTGTTTTACATTTTTAATCCTTAGATATAAAAATTGAACATTTTATAAATTTTTAACTACGAAATAATTATTAAATTTTAAATTTGATATGCGTTGTCCTACTATGAAGAATAGTTTTCCTGTGACCGGGTGTCATGTGGGGATGTGCAGAATAACTGATTTTTGTTGATCTGCGACGTGTTTCCTCACTAGACAGACTATAGTGGGGGTCACTAACGTACTCCAATAAGTGAGCCACATAAACAATTTTAAGTGTCAAATGATCTATCACAATTTGTTTAGTTATACTATTTATATTAAAACACGCAAAATAATGAATTGTAAAATATTCTTCTTTCATTATTTATCCAATGAAAAATTGTATATTTTTCTTCGCTTATTAATATTTAACCTTGTAAATACTGCGTAAAGGTGTGTTTAAAGTATTATACTTTAAGATTTCACACATGATCGATAAGAACAAGAACATATTTTGTTATATATTTATATGCACAAATGTTAGGTATAACTATTCTTAAAAAGTTGGATTTACAATAAATAATTACATATTATGTTTATAGGGAAAGAGGTATTTGGTGGAATCGGCAAATACTTAATTCTGAATTCATAGCTCCAATGGATAAAAATAATCAAGTATTATTAGATGCATTGAAGTTCCATAAAATTTTACTGAGTAACAGGACTCCGTTACCCGTAAACCCAGTTTTTAAACGTAAGTTTTATTTTTAATATTTTTAATTATTTTGTAATTATTTTTTCCCAGAAACAGTATAATTGAATCTGACAGTTTTTGGTTTTTACTTAATATTAGTACTTTAAGTTATATTTTTAATATAAATTACATTGAACAATATGAACAAATCTTACAATTACAAATGCATGTTTCATGGTTACAGTATATAAGTATACTGTGGTGTAATTTAATGGAATAATAAAGAATTTAATTAGTTAATTTAGAGTAGCAATATTTTTTATAAATAACTAATAAGTAATAACCAATAATAATTATAGATTTTCTACACTTTTTCAAAGGTGTAGGTATAATAAATACTGTGTTTATATATTTTTATATTAAAAACCTATACAATTATCCTTAAAATGTAGTCTAACAGAAATTCTGCGGGCAATTCTCCGTTTGTAATATTTTAAAGAGACTGCGTGGTCAGCCTGCTTTCTGTTTGAGTCTACCTTTACTGGTATTAATAATTTCAATATTTTATATAAAATTTAATAGTTATTTTAAAAAGCCAGACAGGATACATACTTTACAAAGACCATATTATTATCAATATAAATTTGAAATTAAGTTGAAACTGCACTTTTTGATAATTTTTTTCTTACAATTATTGGACATTAGAGTTATTTTACCATCCAATAGTTTACCAAAAATAACTGACAGTCAACAAAAATATAAATACTTGAACATAAATTCAAAAACATTTTACCTGTTTATTGTGTATAATAATGCTCAATAAACTATGATATTACAATATATGATATCGTCGTTGTTTGGATTGAAAGACGGGTTTGAACTCTTTTGTATATATTTTCTTCTTTATTTATATAATTCACAAGACAAAAAATGTCTGAGGATTTACAATCACATTTGAATATATGAATTATTTTCGTACCTTTTTTATAAATTATAAATGATTGATTAGAACATTTAAAACACGAGAGATGTAGGTGGCGGGCATCAATTAAACTTGAGTGGCGTGGGAGAATAGTTTCTTGGCTGGGGTCAGCTGGATCAGTACCATTTTTATGTAAAATTTATATAACTAGTTAGACCTATACTATAAAATATATTTTACATTATATGTAATTCATATAATATATTTTAAATTCTAATACAATACATTTTATTTTAATAAATATGTAAATTACACTTATTTATGTATGTATGTTTTTAATTACAGATATATTGGACCAAATTAGATCAATTCTCCTGTCAGTGGATCCACGAATATTAATATTTGGATTTTTAATGGCCGGTTTTGTATTGATATTAGTACCCGTTGACTCCAATATTTTTTTTTGCTGCTGAAGACTTAATATGGGGTTTTTTTTATCCGATTAAATAACCTAATACTTTTGTTGTAAATCTTCCCAAGATGATCTGTAAATTCAGAAAGTATTCAATTTTTTTTTTTAAATGTTTTATTTAATGTATAAGTACACCTTTGTATTTTTTTAATTTTTAATTTTTATATTATCTTTTATTTTGAATTCTGTGGTTTTAATTGACATTTATTTTATAATACATTAAATTGGGTTTCTTCTTTATATTAATTATGTTATTATTTTGAGAGAGTTGTGTTTTAAAATAATTAGCACAGGTCAATCTCCCTACCCATGTGTAGTAATTTTGTGTTTAACAACAAAATAGTGTGTTTACGTTTTTGTATAGCTGTTTTAGTCTGTCATAATAATTTTTGTAGTTTCGCATTTGCATTCCAAACATTAATAAGTGAAAATGTATTAATAATATATAAAATAAATTAGCATTTACAATAAATTTCTATTTCTTATGAAATTTAAATTTAAATATTATATCTATTTGTCTAATAATAGCTTAAAACAAATAGAATGTATTATCAGCAAACCATATGATTACCCGTACAATTTACTATTAAGTGAGATAGTGATACTATATAGATACCTGAGTGTCTCTGATCTATAACCTGAGTTGGACCTCCTCCGGGTCACTATAGGTAAAGAGTAAAAGCGGCCAACTCGTTCTCATAATCGGTGGTTGGTACTAATAAAATTAAAATATAAAAATATATATATATATGATGTTATTATTTATTTATATATTTGTTAGTAATTCGCACATCATTATAGAGGTTTTAATAATACGAAATAATATAAGTTCGTCGGAAAATAAAGCATATCTTGCGAGTCTAAAGACTGAATATCATCGCTGAGCACGAGAAATAAGAACGGTGCAACATCTAATCATCGAGGGTCATTAATATAATAGTAATGGGTCACTATTTTTTTATTTCACTAAGAATACACTCAGTAGTGTTATAAAACAACAAAACAAATTTAACTATGGTGAAAAATTAATAGAACGACTGCAGTGTGTGTCTAATATATACGTAGGACTTAGTTGGTCTATCGGCATTACTCATTAGCCCCGAAAGGTCTCGTTCGTATTAGCCATGGATATTTTACCAACAAAATTGCTTTCCATCCTCGTTGGAAATTTTAAAATGCAAGTTATAACTTTAAATTATTAAAAAGTTAATTATTTACTATTATACCTATTGTATTGTGTTTTTTAAATCCTTAGTTGACGAACAATTTCCTTTTTTTATTAATAAAACTAGCTCTCCAAGCTTCCCCCCCCCCCCCATGAGTTGGTGAAGGGTGCTCGGATGTCGGAAGCTTTGGTGGTTTTTTTGGTCTGGTCGTCGGTCTTGAACCGGTTGGTGTGTGATAAGGAGGTCTGATGATAAGGTTAGGACCACTGCGGTTCAACGTGGTAGCTTCGGGTAAGCAACAACGTTCGCCGACAACGTTCTTTACTGCCACCGAAAACGTGACATCAAATGAAAAAAAATTTAAAAATTTCGGGCGTCGATGCAAATCATATAGCCAAAGTATTTTTTTGAGTGTCTAGCAGGTCAGTCACCTCGAATGACGTTCGCCGTAGTAATAGGGGTAGGCTATCCGACTTAGTCGGATAGCGGACAATGTGCGACGACCGGGTCACGTTCAAAACGCAAAATTTAGTGAATTACGTGAACAAAAATTTAAAACGTTTCGGGCGTCCATGCCAATCATATAGCCAACGCATTTTTTGGGTGTCTAGCAGGGCAGTCACCTCAGTTATTCGGGTAGGCAATCCGACTTTGTCGGATAGCGGACAGCGTTCATCACTGCCACCAAAAACGCAAAATTAAGTTATAAATTACGTGAAAAAAAATTCAAAAAATTTCGCTCTACACTCTCCGCGAGGCCGCGGGCGGTCTATAAATTTAGCGGGGAACGCGAATAACTGGCCAACTGGCTAGAACTCGACATTTCGACAAAAATTATGAGGCGCAAGTTTATCGAATGAAAAAAAAGAACATTTTTAAATATATCAATAAAAAAATTGAACTGTTTGACGCGTGTGTTAAGTGCCTGTATATAGTAATACCTACGCGACGTAAAGCGGTAAAACTCCAATTTTCTAAAAAAAATTATCGATAAACACACGCGACGGCGGCACTCGGTTTACATGTCATCTCCGCCGCGGCGAGCCCGCCGGGAACAAAGTACAACCTGTAAATTTAATCGGGAACGCGAATAAAATCCGACGGGGTCGTACAAAGTCCTTAAAGGTGGTAAAACTCGAATTTTGAAAAAAAATTATAAGGCGCAAGTTTATTGAATGAAAAAAAAACATGTAAATATATCAATAAAAAAATTGAACTGTTTGACGCGTGTGTTAAGTGCCTGTACTTATATAGTAATACCTACGCGACGTAAAGCCAGTGTCGGCCTGGCCCAGGCGGCTGGGAGGCGATCGCCTCCGAGGCCCCGACCCGTATTTTTCAAGAAAAAAATGAAATTATTTACCAAAATGTACCTATTATGTATAGCCCAGTGGTATGTGTTTGAAATTTGAATCCACTAAATAATTTTATAATAATAATATAACATACATTTTATTATTTTAATGATACTAAAATCATAATATCTTAGTCCGTGGTAATAATACAATTATATGATAATTTTGGAATCTAAAATTATGTTAAAATACGTACTGTGATGTCTGATCGATATTATATTACTATATATATTATATATATATATATATATATATATCGATCTATATTATGTGATAAATATCTATAAAACGTTTTTAAATTATTTTTTTGAGATTTGGTATTTTTGAGAGGCCCTTTGAATAATTTGCCTCCTGGGCCCTTTAGATCCCAGACCGACACTGCGTAAAGCGGTAAAACTCCAATTTTCTGAAAAAAATTATCGATAAACACACGTGACGGCCGCACTCGGTTTGCACGTCATCTCCGCCGCGGCGAGCCCGCCGGGAACAAAGTACGGCCTGTAAATTTAACGGGGAACGCGAATAAGGTCCGAGCGAGGACGCAGGAAGTCCTCAAAAATCTGAAGAAATTGACATCTTCATACATAAACTAAATTATTTATATTAATAAAAAAAAAGAAAAAAGAACTTTGCGGCAAAAAGAACTCCCTGATTAAGGAAACTATTAAAAACCACACCAAGTCAAATATCAAAAAAAAAATTTATTTATAAATTGTACATATAATGCCATTTTATATTCATTTTTTTATAAAAATTATATCACTTAAGTGGTGGCCCTCATTCTCGATACACTGATTGAGTCTTTCACGGTAATTTTCTATGACTCTACGGGTCATTTCGGGCGGGATAGCAGCAATTTCCTGGATTATTACCTCCTTCAGAGCTTCCAAAGTTTGTGGACGATGTTGGTACACTTGGACTTTAAGATATCCCCAGAGAAAAAAAATCGCATGGGTTCAAATCTGGTGAACGTGGCGGCCACCCAATGTCACCTCGCAAGGACACAATATGCCCAGGAAACATTTCTCGCAGAATGCCGAATGTTTGACGAGCTGTGTGTGCTGAATACTAAAAATGGCATCGATAAGGCTTTCTATCGATGTAATTACCACTAATGTACCTCCACCCAAACCCAAACTATAACCTTATCAAACTAGGGAGTTCTTTCTGCCGCACCTTGTATGATGGTATACTAAAACGTGTGCCTGTAGACCGTAGATTAAAATTTAAAATATAACTAAATACTAAATATTTTTAAACCTCGTCCAACTAAAAAGTCCAGTGATAATTTCAATTGATCAGTGTTTTTAAAGAAAATCTGTATGTCTGTACGTTAGATACATATTATATTATTATAAAAACCACATGCAATGCAACCTGTAAGCCTTGTAAATTGAATTAATTTCTCACAATAAAACAGTAGGTATACATAATGATAGGTCCTTTCAAATTCTTTACATAATATTTATTTTCTATTGGCCTAGGGCTCGGGACTAAATGCACTAAAAAAGTACTAGATATGCATGCACTTATGCACTTAAAATAGAGCAAAATAATATGCTCAAAAAATATGTAATTATTTTTTTTTTACTCGCAATCTTTACGAATGCAAATATTTTCAAATTTTTAAATTAAATTATAGTTCTAATGTAATTATATTATCATTTATCAGGGCCGTCCTTTGAGAGTGCCGTGGGTTGTCTAGTTTTTCATACTTTCGTATATAATCATAAAATACATAAGGGGCGCAAAATATTTCCCCCTCCCATATAAAAACCCCAGTAGGTTATACACTTATCATCGTTATAGCGATATGCTCATAACTTTCATAAAATTCAAAATATCATAAAATAGGAGCCGACGTATTGACATAGATGTCAGATTATATACTATTATAATTTATAGGTAATTATTTTTAACTAATGCAGTGTAGTATTCTACAAGCCTTATAGAACTCAGTTTTTCAATTTTATTAAAATCTCAAACTTTATAATATTATGTCTTTAAAAATAAGACAATTTTAAGCTATTTTAGATTTTATTTGAAATGTTCACTGAATGTTATTGTTAGGATTTTTTATACGCCATAAGATTTTGAAAATCTTATATTGACTCATATTGAACTATTTATAAGTGTATGAAAATTTAGATTGTAACTAGTTTTTTTAAAAAATTAATGACGATAAAAAAACATCCAAAATGTAAATGTGATTTCTCGTAAGTTGTTGTTATTGGAAATGAAAAAAAGTGTAAGTCCACAATCATTTTTTATGAGCCTCAAAAGTTCAAATTTTGATAAAATTCGTAAAAATTTGAAAATTTGCAAAATATTATATTCTGAGTGGAACTATTCGTGGAAATTTTCAACTTCAGTATCTTGTTCGATGGGAAAGTGAATATTGTTGGTGCATTGGGGAGGTCAAAATTCCCAATAGTTTTCATAAGCGCCGGAAAAAACAACATAAAAATTAAGGAAAAACTGGAATTTTTACGCAAAATGTGTTTTCGAGAAAATCGATTTTGATTTTTGGTGCAACTCTACAACAAATTACTGTAGATTCATAAAATTTTGACTGAATGTTTATATTAGCATTTTCTATACACCATACAATTTTCCAAATATTATGACTTATTTTGAGCTCTTTACTGATATTTTCAGTTTCCATTTTCTTATTTTGTTGTAATTCAAAAACGAATAACTGTAGATATTTGAATATTTCACTGGATGTTAATATTTTCATTTTCTATACACCATAAAATTTTGAAAATATTTTGACACTTTTTGAGTTGTTTACGGACATTCTCAGTTTTAAATTTTAGATTCTGAGTGAAACGATGAATGTATTGATTTTACAATGATGTGTTTTTTTTTAAATTTTTTTTTATATTTTATTTATTTTTTATTTTTTTTTTGTGTCTGTCATCAACTTTTAGGACAGTAAAAATGCTTGGATTTACTTCAACAGTATCTTTTCTGATTGGAAAGTGAATCTAGTTGGTACTTTGGGTCAAAAGTAATTTCCTAGTATTTTTCAAAAGTGACGTGAAAAACAAAAGGAAATTAAGGATAAACGGGAATTTTTACGCAATATATCTGTTTTCGAGAAAATTGATTTTGGATTTTGGTGCAACTCTTAAACAAATGACCGTAGGTACATGCAATTTTGACTGAATGTTTATATTAGCATTTTCTATACATGATAAAATTTTCAAAATATTTTGATTTTTTTTTTAACTGTTTGGGGACATTTTCAGTTTCCATTTTTTTTTATTTTTTTTCTTTAAATATCAATAAAATTGTATTTATTAGTTAAAAAAACTTGAAATTTTAATTGATGGTTCCTAGTATATTGTTTCAAAGGCAGATGAAAAAAATTAAAAATCCATAGTCACAATTTTTTTTTATAAGCATCTAAAGTTCAAATATTGACAATATACGTAAAAATGACGAAAATTTGCAAATTATTTTAAGTTAGAAATTCATGAAAAATTTTCTTTTTAAATTTAAGATTTGCAAATGTAGTACAAGATTCGTCATACGTTTGTCTACCTTTTTCAAAAAAAAAGTGTCTACAAGCAAGTCAAATTAAATTTTTATGAGCGTTTGAAATTCATATTTTTACAAAATTTGATATTCACTCAATTTCTTATGTAACGATTTAAAAGGATAAAAAAAAGGAATGACTGTAGATACTTGAAAATTTCACTGAATGTTAAAATTAGCATTTTCTATATACGATAAAATTTTGAAAATAATTTGACTCTTTTTGAGCTGTTTACGGACATTGCCAGTTTTCAATTTTTTTTAGTTTTTTTTTCTATAAATACCAATAAAGTTTTATCTGTTGGGCCAAAAAGTGTAAAAATTTAATACAAGGCTCCTGATATATAGTTACAATAGCAGTTGAAAAATATTAAAAATACATAGGCACAACTTTTTTTATAAGCATTTAAAGTTCGAATTTTGACAACATTTATCAAATTTAAATTTTTATAATAATTTTGTAGTTAAAAATGTATAAAATGTTCAATTTTTATATCTAAGGCTTGAACATTTAAAACAAGATTCCACGTAAATAGTTAATTCTGTTACCAAAAATCTAAAAAATACAGAAGCACAGTTTTTTTCTAGTCATTTTAAGTTCAGATTTGGATGAAATTACTTTTTTTTATTTACCTATTTTGTTGTGATTGTATAATATTATTCGTGAGTACTTGAAACTTCTAAAGTATACTATTATATTATATCTATGATAGTAAGTACCACGGTTTGTTGTTCATGTATAACGCGTTATAAGTACCTAATGGATATTGTGATATGATTAATTTGGAATTTATTATAGATACTTATTATAGGTCAATATTTTTTTTAATACCATAGATATAAGTATATAATATGTCTTATACTTAGATTGACATACTGTCTCCGCTCAGAATCTTTTTTTTTTTATATCATTGAATTCAAATTTAATACTATCCATTATTCAGTGACCCACTTGTAACGTACTGTACAGCAGAGCGACATCCACTTACCCACCTTTTTTGAGTATGAATTCATAAAAAATTTTTATTTTTAATCTCATGAAAATTTAATACAAGATTCCTCATAAATTTGTCTACCTTTATCAAGAAGAAAATGTCTACCGGAAAGTCAAATTACATTTTTATGAGAGTTTGAAGTTCAGTTTTTACAACATTGGGTCTTCATTCGATTTTTCATCGAGGAATTTTATTATTTTGTTGTAATTGAAAAAACAATAACCATAGATACTGAAAATGTACACTATATGTTTATTTTATCATTAATATACTTTTGGAATATGCAATCAGATACCTGCAAGCACGCTCGCGAAAATGTCAGGGGCTTATGATTGGCCGGGCCAGCAACACATATACCTACCTACCATAGCTACACAATTTGACTTCAAATAATGATATTTAAAAAATGGAATGAACAGTCTAACCTGTTAATGGTATTCAACTTATCTATTATCTTTTTTTCCACCGAGAAAAGGTCATTTGTGACCTAATTAACTAATCTCGGCGTCGTTGTTTATTATATAGTCGGAGTATTCATAATTAGAGCTGCTACCTTGACAATTTTCAAAGACTGAAATTTATCTTGTTTTTTTTTTTAATTGTACAGAAATTATGTGAATTCTGATAGAAATTGGCATACCTAATTAACGTATCACAGTAAAGTTCATGTAATAAAGATTTAATTCATTCTAAATTCTAAATTTATTTATTTTTTAAAGTAATAAAAACATAGTATTTGGTATTTAATTTAATTAAATATTAATTTAGTCTATATTAGGTAAACTTTTAAATCAAAAAATACAATTAATGTTCTATTACTTTAAAAATATTTATCAAAATGAACGATTATTTTATGGGTAGATAAATTTAAATTGTATACCTAAATTTGTTTATATACTTGTAAAAATAGTAAATAATCAATAATTAACTACCACAAATAATTAAAAACTAATAAGCTAAAAATAGTATTTTTTTTATATTACTCAAATTGTTTATTTTAAACATCTCAACTTTGATCTAAAACAATTATTTTAATTTTCAAATCATAAATAAGCTACTTACTTTTGATACAGTATTTTGTTTTTAGTTAAAAAAAATTATAAAAATTAAATATTACACAATAAAAAAAATTACAATTATTTATATAATAATCTAAATTGGTCTGATAACTCTGACTATTGTATATTCAGCTTTAACCAAGGAACCCAACTATGACTTTACTAACCACACGTTACATTTTTAAAATGATCAAATTATATTAATTAAAATTGAAATGCATACAAATCAGGTGTTTAACTTAAATTTAATGAATTCTAGACTTATGCAATCTCAATGAGGCCCTATCCTTAAATGCCATTGAACAGTATATACAGTTTATAGGATTGGGATGATGATGCACATTTTTAATATGACGAAGCATGTTGCATCTTGTTATAGTTTTAGGACACCAATTGCATTTAACTTTTCTTGAATATTTATTTGGCAAAATATTCTGTTTTTTTTTTTTGACACTTGTGCGCTTGATTATTTTTTTTCCAGAAACAGAATCACCATTAGACATTACAACATTTGTGTGTGATAGTAAGTGTTTTTCAAAGTTTCTCTTTGACACAAATTTTTTATGACACTTATTACATATCATTTGATGTTCGTGTTCCTTTTGATGGATATTTAATTTTCTGTGTGTAGTGAAATGTTTATCGCAATCTTTACACTTATGATTTCTGTTAAAATTTGGGATATTTGGAGAAACATATCTTTGAGAATTTACATTTCCAATATTACTCTTCTTGTCTAAATCCAGTTTGATACTTGAAATTATTTTGCTTTGGGTTATCATGTTGGTTACATTTTGTTTTAAATTTACTGAAGTATTAGTATTGCAGGATTTTTTTGCCAATTCTGATGTTGATTTAGAGTTCTTGTAATTTCTACTTGGATTTATAGTTAAATTACTTTTAGATGAAGACTGAATTTCTGATGGATTTCCAGATGAATTTCTCATGCATGGATTATGATTATGTTCAGCCAGATGTACATAGAAATGCACACCAAGAATAAATTGTACATTGCAAACTCTACATATGTACGACTGAATTTCTGAAGGATTTTCGGATGAATTTCTCATGCATGGATTATTATAATGTTCGGCCTGATGTAAATACAAATGCATTTCAAGAACAAATTGTAAATTGCAAACTTTACATATGTAAAGTTTACTTCTATGTGTTAAATATTTATGCACTATAGTTTCTTCAAAATTATCAAAAGTTGCATTACATATTTTGCAAATATTTTTATTTCCGTTATCTTTTTCTACGTAGTTTGAAAATGTAGTGCCCTGAGTTATATCTATGATTTGGTCCTCTGGCTCAGTTTTTATTTCAATTACATCAGGATCTTCAACTTCATCTTTAATCTGAATTTGAGTATGTTGTATTGCATCTCTAAAATATATAAAACAAAAAAAACAAAAACAATATTAGGTTTAATATAGTTAGCTGTAGTTAACTATACAGTTAAATATAAACAATCTGGTATTCAATACATTTGAACATATTGTAAGCATTTAATTAAATTACACAATGTGAACATTTTTTCTGTATAATATTTACCAGACTACTAGCTCATACCACATACGTATTATCTAGAATCTGGGCCCTATTCTTGAAATTGATTGACAAGAAGTCGCGAACGAGTAAACTCTATCGATTTTGTCGTATTCGACTACAAAAGGCTTTTCTCCAATGCCATCCGACAAAAATTATTCGCATTCGAGATTATGTCGACAAATTATATTCTTGTCGCATGAACCACAATGGTATAACCTAACATTGTTTTATTATCAGAAATATCAGAAATATTTGCGCCAAAATATGTTGTATTGATACTAATCAAAATCTTATCATATTATCATTGGATAATTGGATAGTTATTAAAACACAGAACACACTTTCTTTTCTTTGTTACCTATTTCTGTGGGCAGTAAATTGTGACTATAGTCCGGGCAACGAAAACTGTCCGGTGACCGTCGCGACTCTAGCGGCCATTTCTGGGCGGGCGGGTTAGGCGGGTAAGACAGGCGGGATGGCAGACGGGCGGGCGGGTCACGGGGGTCACCGGCCAGTTTTCGTTGCCCGGACTATACTTTATTTTGTAACTTTTACTAGTAGGTAGGTTTAAGTAGTTTTTTACCAGTAGACACCTTCAACATTTACTACTGTAGTCCGTTAACAGTCTGTCTAACAAATAATAATGTAAGCCATATCAGAAATTCAGAAAATAATCTACACTAATACTAGTAGCATAAAGTACCTAATTTTAACTATTCTGTGCTAGTAGTACTAGCTGTTTATTTGGTTAAATGGGTTGTCTTGCATCTTGTCTATAATTTCTAGTTATAATGTCGTCTCGACTAACTCAGCAAGTTGAGTTGTTGAAAAGTGATCCTCAACTGGTAGCTGGTAAATTTACACTAACATTCACACAAAAGGTTGTACAAAAAAGGTGGAAAGCTATTGCCGAAATACTGAATGCCTTACCCGGCACTTCCAAATGTTGGAGTAAATTGCGTTAAGTATGTTTATTTTAGGTGCAATTTAGTATAACATAATATGAAAATCTAGTAAGTATTTAAGAGTATTAAATTTATTTAAAGTTTTTAAGTAAGCGGAAAAGGTGAATTATTTATTTATTTTCAATAGAAGTATAGTAAAGAGTATACTAGAGATACATGGTATAATAAAATTACTTTAGACGAAACCCCCAGATTTATAGTAGTCATTTTTCAATAAATATTAATAATTACATCTTTTTAATTTCAATTCTTAGACATGGCAAGACACTAAAACTTTGACTAGAAGCAAAGCCACTGAAATGTCAGTATTAGGCGTAGAGGAACTTATGGGAGGACTACCCACCTCATTAGTTCTTAATGATGTTGAAGAAAACGCACTTCAATTAATTAAGCCAGGTTCAATATCAGGTCATGCATTATCAGCTGAATCCATAGCAGAATTCTCATTTGAACCTGGTAAATTTTAGTAATCAGTTGCATAGCCAATTTTAATAGCTTATAGTTTCAATTTAATAACATATTTTATCAAATATAAATACACATTGTATAAATTATAATAAGCAATCATAATATAAAATAAACAATACATATAAACATATAAAATAATAATACACGGTTCTTTGGCTCGATTATTAAATTATGCGAACAATTTTAAGCCCCTATTATTTTAAATTTACCTTTATAAAAACATGAAAATTATTTTTTTTTTTTAACTAACTTAACTTGAGTTAAAAAGTTAAGAATACATTTTGGTTATTTTTTAATTTAGTTCAATTAATAAACAATTTTGAATTAACTTTTAACCATTAACTTTATTTAGATTTTAATTTAACTTAACTTAACTGAGTTAAAAAATATCATGGACTGGCTCAGCCTAGAAGGGGGAGGGGGCCAGGCTTCGATTATGGTGAGACAATTATATTGCCCCCCCTTCCCCTAGATTTTTATCCAGTTACGCCACTGATAGATGTTTTGCCAATGCATTCAGACTATGAAAAAAAATATACAAGTATATATTCTAGTAGTTATAACTTATAGTATATAATATATGTATGAATCAGTACTCAGTATCTATAACAATATTAATTCTTATAAGGTTTTCTTATTGCCCCCCCCCCCTTTTAGAAATCCTGGCTATGCCACTGTTAGTACTTTTAAATGAATTATTTTCATAATATTTATGTACTAGATCACAAGTTACATTAAAATCTTAATAAACAATAATTTTAAATTCTTTTAGATAATTTAGAGACTTATACAGACGTAGATGATTTATTAGATAAAACTCCATCTAGTCCTAATCTTTTTCCTTCCTGTTCTTACCAACTAACTGAAGCTCCTGTTACTTCTACCAATTATAGTAAGATTTAAAATTTACATGATATATGATAATTATACCCACCAATTTTTAAAAAAATAATAAAAATCCAATCTTTCATCAGGACTTTTTTTGTTGCATTTGAGGTGTACACCTCTTAAAGTTTGACACATTTATCGGAACATCCTGTATAAACTTTTCCGTCCTTCCAATTTTACTTTACCATTCCTAAATATATAATATACAATAAACATACACATGCTCATTTCGTTACTTTCTAAATTCTTAAATAGTTTTGAGAAATTTGACTCAACTATTAAAAATAGGTGGTTGATTAAGTGCATTAGACTCTTCACTAATACTGGCTGCTGTGTGATATAGAAGTCTGACATACAGCACTATATCTACTATTACCAGAAGATAATTGATACGACTCAGTTGCAAAAAATTTATTAAAAATTTAAAACAATGAATTGTATTATTCAAAAATGATTTAGAATTGTATTTTAATTTAACACATTAACATATTTTATATATTTTCTAATTACATATTTTGACCACTTTAATTACATATTTTTGGTTTTTTTTATTACATATAAATCCTAGCCCTAGTCATGACCTACCTCTGGGAATAGTCTTTGGAACTACATTATTTATTATCTAAGTGAGCGGCTTACTGAATCTAAATATTAATACCATATTATTATATTATATTAAATTAAAGTTACAATCATAGTTGTGAGCATGAACATAATAATAAGTATATATAAAAAAAAATATATTTATATAATTAAAACAAATAGTTAAGTCTTTTGGGCTTAGAATTTGTATTAATATCGCAGTTGAGTTATGTAAATCTCCTAATATTTATAATTAATAAATAACAATCATTACGGCTTTAAGAAAATGTATTAAATTAATATAATATTCTAGTAAGGTTAATATAATATACTCATATGAGGTGAGAAATCACATGTTAAAAATGTACCTATATATTATACATTGTTTTATTTGCAAAACAAAATAATTAATTATTTATTTATTTTACAATACGGGACGAACCCTTTTATTACATGAATATAATAGTAATAATTTGCTTTATGGAAACAAGGCTCAACTTTACAGTGAGAATGCCAGACAGATGTTATAAAACAGATGATCGGTGAATTAAGATAGTAGTTTGAGGAAGAGAAAGGTATATGGAATGGAACAGATGATCGTGTACGGCGGGAGGGAACATTGAATGAGACCTGGGATAGTGATTCTGGACTGTCAATTTTAGAGGAAAGAAGATTAGATAGAAATGATAAATTAGCTGAATAGCAGTTAGCACATTATTTTTTTTTAAAGTAACTTCTAACTCAGTAAATTAATTTATTTACTATGATTTGCAGTTACTAATCAGTTCATACATTTTATAGTCATATTAAATTAATTTTTACAGATTGTTCATTACCAGACATCACAGTTTGACATACAAAGAGATATTGGTGCCATGATCTCTTAAATAATTTTCTAACCAAAAATTAGCCTAAGTATGTGTTGTCTCCGTCCTACAAGTGTGTAACATAACAAATTCTACGCTCAACAGATTACTTTTAGCTCTGTTGGCTTAAAAATTATTTTCAGTATAAAATCTTACACAATTTAAAGGTAAGATTATTATCCGAGCAAAGTCATAGGATTTTTATTAGATATATTTTAATTTTAAAGCGAGTTATGATATTTTAAAATTTTAAATTGTTTGTACATCTTTAAATACTCATAGTAAATACTATGAGTATTTAAAATTAAAATATAAAGCCTATGAGATTACCTAGATAATAATTTTACCTTTAAATGTTTTAAGACGTCAGTTCACTCTAAGTTTTAAATTAATGGCTCTAGCTAAACCAGATCTGCTGAGCATAAAATTTGATATTTTACTTACTTGTAAGACGTAAACAAAACATGCGGATCCTCTTAATTTTAAAAGTTAATTGATATAAATGTATTTGAATAATGATTATCTTATATTGTATTATTCAGAAAAGAAAAATACAACCATTTACTCATTGTCTCATATATGTTTGCACACTCATTAATCATAATTAATTAATAATTACTTCTTCTTAGGTACCTACTTATTATTATATATTTTTTTATTCATAGAACTACTGCTGAATACTGTTGAACACTGTTGCTGACTACTGCTGAAGTTATATTATATGTGTGTGTAGGTAATTAATTATATTCTAATAACATATTTTATTATAATTTTGCTGTGGACCATTAGGTAAACAAATAAGTACCTACATAAAAATAATTGATTATTTTATTGAATTTCAACATTGATCAAACTATAACATTAACTTTTGTAATTATTAGGTACTTGTATTTTAAATAGTGATGTTACGAACTGTTTGATTTTCGAACCGAACCGAACTCGGGGTGTTCGGTTCGGTTCAAAAATCGAACTCGAAATTGCAAACAGTCGAACCGAACCAAATACCTAATAGTTCGGTTCGACAATCGATCCAGACTCCAGAGAATTTAAAAACAAGTCGACGATCGGACGATCCAACATTATTATTGTAATTAATAATTATTATTATTATTATTTAATATTTATTGCGTGTTTAGGCCGGCAGCGGCGCGCGGCGCGGCATACTCCCATACCGGGCGTTTCACCGAGCTCACCGTGATACAACTTCACTACGCCAGGCGGTGCAGGGGGGTCTGGTTGTGACTTATGAAAAACCCTAGATACAAAAATAGATTGTTTGGTTGTTTTCAATTTTAATATCTATGGCTTATTATTAATATCTTATCTAATATTATTATATATTATAAAATATAAATTGTTATGACGTAATAACTGATATTACTGGCTGCTGCAAATATTTTCAACGGTCTGGTTTTTTTTCTATCTTTAGTCTTTACTGAACAGTGAACAGTGGACATTTGTATTTTGTACTATCGTTCTATCGTATCGTTCATAAGGTCCTTAGTTAATACTTATTCTTTAGTTTATACTGATAACTTTATATTTTATAAGATAATCATTAGTTTATAGTAAATACTAAATACTAAATAGTAAACAATAAATGAATAATACATTTTTAACCTTTGGAATTTTTTTAATGTTCGGTTCGAGTTCGATAAAATATTTTGAAAAGTTTGGTTCGGTTCGAGTTCAATTAAAAATATGTAGGTTCGGATCTGTTCGAGTTCGTTAATTTAAAGAAGAGTTTAGTTCGGGTTCGGTTCGACCTTAAAAATCAGGGTTCGTAACATCACTAATTTTAAACAATTATAAATACAGTACCTTCTTGATTGAGGACTTGATTTGGGGGCATCAAGTCTCTTTTATAGAGCCTATGATTTGTACAATAACAAATGTTTTGTTTGAATAGTAAAGACTGTAAAAGTATAAAAATGATATTTCAATATTAACATACCCTGAGTTCTCAGTACTAGCATCTTCCTTATAAGTATTCTTCTTTTTATGATTTCTAAACCAACATAACAAAAATAAAAGTTTACAAATTATACATAATTAGATATATACTTAGTCTATTATGTTTTGGAAAGTTGTACTCACTTGAGAGTATATTTTTTTATTTCCTCTTTGGTTAGACGTGTGAGATGAACATATGGGTTGAAATTCATATTGGGTTGGTCCATCAGTTTGTAATCGTAGACACTTTGGAGTAGTACTGAAAATTGAAATAAATAGTAGGTACAGTAAGATTGAGGTCGATCAATTATAAAATAGGACACAAAATTGTGTTACAATTAATGCAATTGTTGGCATGAAATTACTATCGACTAAGGTAAATCGACTGATTAGTGATAACCAAAAGAATATTTACGGTTAACGTTAATGCCACAATACTTGGCAATAACAACTAGGTACCTACCAAGAAACATCTAAACATAATTAAGATGGTTTAGTCACTAATCTATTATATATAGGCACCTATTAGATACATCATACTATTGTAATATCGTGTTCAGTATAATTGTGCTGTTGAATATTGCCGTCATTCTTACTCGTTAATCGTTGCCTACGTTTGTCGATTGGTCGACTATCGGGCTATGGTAATTCGTGACCGTAAACGCAAAGTGATACGTTAAAAGGTCAAAGTCAAGTTCAACTATTGTCCACGACATTACAATGGAAGATGTGAATCCGTCGCATTGTGTATTAAGGTTAGGTAAATACTTACGTCTTGTATGAAGACCTCGGTGACCCGATGACGCGGACGTCGAGGTAATAAACTGCACGTAGAGGCGTCGAACAGAATTTATTACCGACGGCGAACGTTCAACGTTGAAACAATTCATATAACAAAGGCAATAAATGAACCGTTTGGTACTCGACGAACAGGAGAAATACGGAGCGAACGGCGTTCGACGACGCGTCGCGTCGACCGGGTGAAAATAGGAACGATATTGTGTGACGGTGGTGACAACTTCGGGTCGCACCGCGGGGTGGCGAGCGGACGTCACGTAGCGTCGCGATCCAAACGACGGGTAACAAAATAATGGTACCTAACGAAAAGGTGACGGTACAACCATCGATCGTCGTCTTTTTACCCGGTACGTCGGAGTCGGCCGCCGTTTGTAAAGCAGGCAACGTTTACATTTAATTTACATCGCGTTCATAACAATAATAACAATATTATACACTCGTACGATTGCGACTTCGGTCGTGCGACGCTGCGATTCTTGACGGAAATACAGTGTGCTACGTCGTGAAATCGATAAACATTTTGCATTTTTTCGGTACACTCCGTTTATTCGTTAGTGATAACGGGCCTTATCAGTGATTTTAAGCGGTGTGTCCATCGGTTTTTGTTGTGATTAGAAACTACGGTGTTCCGGTGCGTCGACCATAGATAATAATCGTCGATGCGCTGGATATTTCAGAACGCCATGATGGCTCGAAAATACGATACATTTTAGAGAGATTATTATGTTTTGTCATTTCGATGGTAATACGCGTGTCCGCAGCGTCGCGTCGCCGAAGGCGCAATAATATTGTACATGGACACCGTGATAATATTATCTTGTAAACGTCGGCTGCTTTGTAAACGGCGGCCGCGGCCGCGGATGTATAAAGTTAGGTACTTGTGCGATGGCAGCCGACTTTGACGATAAGAATGAGACGGGCCGGGTGCGTACAACCTAATAGTGCGTGTCGTCCGGTCACCGAAATACTTCGCACGCTCACTCACACGCCGACCTGTGTATGTTTGTTTACATTACAATTCGATCGAAGTGGACGGGCCCTCCGAGCTAAACTATCGAATGCTAGTGTATGTGTGTATGTGTGTGTGTGTGGGGGCTTAAAACTATAGAATAAAATTATAACAGTAGGTTTGTAGTGCAAAATAATAAATATAATTTCAATAAACAAATTATAATATTAATGATAACAATACACGGGCCTTCTGGCCGAACGGATAAAAAAACAAATCCAGAGCTACAGCTATTTGAGCTTTAATAGATATAATAATAATAATAATATGCAGCCCTTTTGGCTCAACAGCAATATAACAATAATAGTAATTCCAAGTATAAAAAAAAAGCGGCCAAGTGCGAGTCGGACTCGAACGTGAAGGGCTCCGTATAGTGATGGTCTGTGGGTAAATACCCAACGGGTAAGAAATATATTTTGGGTAAATACCGGGGTATATACCCACATCATATTTACCTTTGAAAAATTGGGTATTTTTTTTTTAAATATAGCTATACTGTTTTATCTTAAATCATGGTTTATATATATCCACCTTGACCACCTTGGTTACAACATAAATATTAAAGAAAATCAATGGTTATAACCGTCTAATGTCCGCAAAATGTAAAATATAGAATATAGATTTTTATTATTCAATTAATATTTTTGTTTTTTTAAAAAAATTTATTTTATATATTCTTTTAGATAATATAACAACAGTAAACTTATGAAAATTTTATTTTTTTCTAGTTTTAAAAATATTTTTTTTTGTTTTTATTAATAATAATATATTTTGAAAAAAATATGTAGCCAACTTTCCACTTAAAATGTATTTAATTAAATATGGGTATTTTGGCTTGGATCACCACACTTTTAACATTTGTTCGTTGATGAACAAAATGTTGTTGAATATTTTTTGTTTGAAGTAATTACCCAAATTACCGGATATTTATTTTAAATACCGGATAAATAACTAGGGAATTTACCAAAAATATATTTACCGGGTATTTACCCATCACTAGCTCCGTAGCAACAGTTAACTTGAATAATAAGTCATTTCGTTCGGCCGGCACGCACTTTGACCTATCACCAGGTCCAGCAGAAGTCTCATCTAATATTATAATAATATTGCCCGCTCGGATAAGCGCAGTCGGGAACCTGCCACCCCCCCCCCCCCCGTGCGCTCCGCACTAGGTACCGATCAAGCCACGCCCCGCGCGAAATATAATTATTATTTATTAAAAAAAAACTACTAACTAGATCTCGTTCAAACAAATTTTCGGTGGAAGTTTGCATGGTAATGTACATCATATATTTTTTTTAGTTTTATCATCCTCTTACTTTAAAAGTCATGGGGGGGGGGGACACACATTTTACCACTTTGGAAGTGTTTCTCGCGCAGTCAGTGGCGTATATAGGGGGGAGGCCCTCTAGGCCAGAGCCCATAGTGAAATTGCAGGCTTAACTAAACCATTTCATATATATACACTGTTTACAGTTTTTCACCATGATTAAAATCGTTTTGAGGAATCAACAAGGAAATGTTAGATTGTCAGGACTTGCTTTGATGACTTTTATGTGTTAAATTCACAATAAAATAACATTTAAATATATATGTATATATGAAATTGTCAATATTTTTTTAAAAAAGAATTAAAAATGAATTTTACATAATAATTATAAAATTATATTTCGCGATTTTTATTTGTATTTATAACCACACAGTTCCATAATAAATTTATAGTTATGGCTATGTTAGTCGCGCTATGCTGACTATTGATAAATTGGCCTATAGTGAAAATAATTTGTATATACGCCACTACTCGCGCAAACTATTCAGTTTAGAAAAAAATGATATCGGAAACCTCAATATCATTTTTGAAGACCTATCCATAGATACCACGCACATATGGGTTGGATGAAAAAAAATGTTGAGTTCCAGTTCTAAGTATGGGGAACCCCAAAATGTTTTTATTTTTTTCTATTTTTGTGTGAAAATCTTAATGCTGTTCACAGAATACATCTACTTACCAAGTTTCAACAGTATAGTTCTTATAGTTTCGGAGAAAAGTGGCTGTGACACCCGGACGGACAGGCAGACGGACATGACGAATCTATAAGGGTTCCGTTTTTGGCTACGGAACCGTCGGAACCCTAAAAAGAACTCACAAATAACCAGCTGCTACCTGCCTACCTGTATAAATAAGTACGCTTGACACACACAATACAAATAATAATATAATTGGCGATTTTCGCCTTACAATGATAATAATAAAAACTCGGCGATTTGCACCTTCAACAGAATAATAAAACAAGG
>NC_042493.1:125971042-125980503 GCF_005508785.2 Acyrthosiphon pisum
TATTTATGAAAAATAAAATAATGCAATATGATATAATTTATTGACTATACTATACTATACTATGATATAATATAATTATTTATTGCTACATAACATAACAATTTTGTTTTACAACAATAATGTTTGTGTAATTATTACACAAAGTACACAGAATAGGTAATGTCCATTTCATGAAATGGATGTCCATATAATGTATTTTCGTCAAAATTCACGATCTGGATAAATTTCACTATCTGGATATCCAGTTCATGAAATGAGTGGTTTCACTATGTGGATGCGACATATACATGCTTGCAAGCACGTAATAATAAAAATAAAACGCGCGATTTGCGATCACAAAATATAAACTGGCGATTCGCACCTTACACATATAATACTACTGTAATATTACTTATTAATAATTCACACTTAGAGCTATTTACAAAAAAACTCGGTGATTAGCACCTACGATACTACAATAGTAATATAACAATAATATAACGCAATATTATAATAAGGTTTCGCCTTGACATTCGGGACCGAAGTGGTCGCGACCCCGGCAACCTACGTTGCCTGATGCCGCGTAATCTATACTTATTATATAATCATTAGACACAGGGGCGTATTAGATTTAATACAAGATTTAGGGGGGCGGCAAATTTGTATTTCGTACTTTATACACTGACGTCGATTCATTAATATTTTTCCAGTAAATGTGTACCAGTCATATTATTTATAATATTAGTACAACTTCAAACTTGCCTATTTCATATTTGGCTATTTACAGTTTCACCACGGCGCGGAGTCACTCCGCGAGCCAGAGTCACCGCCCACCGGTAACCAACATACGACGATACATATTAAAAATAGATGTTAATAATAATAACCCATTATGACAATATGCATTTATAAGCTGATTAAAGTAAGATAGTTGCTAATAGCGAAGTTATTAATATCAAGCTATCCACCGACACGGCGACACAGCGACACAGCTGAAAGCTGTAAACAATAAACAGTATAAATCGAATAGTCTCGTGTAGTCGTGTCTTGGAGTGCCTTTTGTCTCATAAAGATCGTATGTGCATACCTAGGTATTGGCTATTGGCTATTGCAGGCTATTACAGTATTCTGTATTACCTACAACTGGCTACTGTAAGATTTGATTTTAGTCATGGATCCTAGGTCAAGGCTTAGCGGATAAGGGTACAAAAAAGAGGCCGCATTAAAGGCTTTACAGTATGCATCTGTAATGAAAAAAACCGGCAAAATAAGCAAGTTTTTTTTCGCAAGCTTCACAGAGTACAATTACGCAATCAAACGCTATCCTCGGTTAGTATTTCTTAGTATTTAGTACTTTGTTAAACTAGTATCTAGGTAAAGGTAATAACTATAAATATTTTTAATACCAAACTGGCTGCCAAATATTTTTAATTAGGTTTTGATTTTGTTTGTCTAATTATAAGATATTACTAGTGTTTATCCCTATGTTGAAGTAGCTTTACGTATATTTTTGTGTACACCATCTACAAATTGTAGTGCAGAGCATTCTTTTACTAAAAAGAATAAAAAACTATTTAAGGTCTACAATGGCACAAGACCGCTGCTCGGCTTTAGCTGTATTAGCAATTGAAGCTGAAATAACCACTTCATTAGATTTTAAAAAATAATTAATAATTTTGCTACTTCTGAATCAAGGAAGAAAAAGTTTTGATTTTTGTATTTATATTGTTTACCTAGCAGTTAATAGAGGTTTTAATTAATAATAACAATTAGTAACAATATTTTTTTTGACTGGAAGGGGGAGGCAGCAAAAATGTGTTGCCCTTATCCTGAAATTCCTAAATACACCACTGATTACACAGCAATATTAATTAAAATATAAAAACGATATAATTATTAAGATCATGTGCGTGTGTGTCGGTTGGTGGGGAATACATATTATTCTGTCGTTTCGACGACAACGTCTATCTAGGTGTTGTGCATATGGGTACAACCACGATGTAGAGAAGACCTTCTCTACATCGTGATCGTGGGTAGGTACAACACTGTGTATCGCACTGTAACTCTAGATCGGAGTGAATTCTGTGGAGGTCCTTTTTGAAACTTATCAAACTTTCCGCGGTCACAAACAGTATTGACTACGTTTACATAACTACGTTAGTAAATACAATTTTTTTTAAAATTTGTGTCTATATTAATTGATTTATTTAATAATTGAATTGTTGGCCAACATATATCGATGATCTTAACGTCGATACTCGATGACGATCACTAATTAGTAATATACATTGTACACTTTAAAAAAATATATCTTAATTTCAATTATTTACATACTTGTCCGTGTAAATTATTGGAACTAGAGAGGAACGAACAATTTTGTTATTTTTCCTTGAAAAAAAAAGACCAGTTCATTTTCTCGTTCTTTTTTGATAAAAAGGAATCCGTTCCTTTTGGAACTTGTTCCTTCCAAACAATGTGTTCGGATACATATAGATGTATATTGCTATATATAATATTGTTATACCTACACTCAATTATTATAGGTATAAAGTTCATATAAATTATTAAGATCATTATAATAGTATTGTTATATTGGGCAAAAATATAATTTGGCAACAAATGGGACTCTCCACAACGGTCACTCAGAGTGACTAACTCTGACACTATACATAAATAATGGTATAGAATTGTTTTCAATATGTTAATAAAATTAATACAGTAGGACTTTACATAAAAGCGTACCGATTGAAAACCTATTTTATACAATCAGTCACTATCAACAAAATAAATTCAGTTTCATGTTCAACTACTGATTATGAAAATTATAATCTTATCTACCTAAATCAACTTTCTGTAACACTGTGCGGCCCATGGACCCGCCCCCCAATATGGCATTATTTGGTTATTGCCTTTTTCACACATTTCAGCAATAGGTATAAAAATATCATATAATATAGGTTGACCTCAGAATCATTTTTACTTTATTATGTGCAATGATTTATCACAAAAATAATATTTTAAAATTCAATATGATCTCAAATTATGTAACAAATAAAAAAGAATGCATTAATTTGTACTATGGTACTATGTATAATTAACATTACAACAGTACAGGTAAATTTCCTACAAATACCTACAACAACAAAAAAATTACTTTTAAGTGCTGAATCACTAAATTGCACAATCCTATATTTATATAACTATTGACTTATTTCTTTTAACAAAGAATTTATTATATCATGATTCAAACGTATTTTTCAACATTTGAATTATACAGGATGTAACAGAAAGAACTGAACAAAAAAAAAATTGATGTTACTTAAACGTATGATAAAAATTGATAAAATTATATGATTAGTAAATAGTTTAAGAAATATACTCACATTAAAACATTTTCAAAAATAATATTTATAAAAAAGTTATTAATTAATTTAATCAAAAAAATATCGATATTTATAAAAATTCTAAACAATAAACTACTTGACTTAGATAAATGTTTTTACCATCCAAATCGTTCTTATAATCAGATTCATAAATTGGCTATCCAATTTGGGGCGAGTAGTTTATGAGTTATAAATATAAAATATTCAAAGTTTAGATGAGCGGAGAAGTAGACAAACATTTCGCGGGGTAACCCCGTACCACACCATCTCATCTAAACTTTGAATACTTATAACTCAAAAACTACCCGCTCCAAATTCTATTTTCATGTATCAAAATACTAAGAAAAATATTCTGCTTTTGAATATAAAATTAAAACCCAATGTTTTCATTCAAAAAAATAAAAAACTTAAGAAATTATAAGGATAAAAAATATTTAAAAATATAATTTTTAAAGAAAAACGTTGTTTTATAAACGACTTGAAACTATGTAAAAAATCTACACTTTTTTAAATAATGAGTGTTCAATGATAAAAGAATCACCTGTTATACACACTTGGTACTCGCATAATATGCTATCTACCATACCTATTTTATCTACTGTCAGGCAAATAAAAATGGTTTATTTTATATTATGTAGAGCCGGGACCATGAGACTTTGTTAATATGCTACCATGCAGTGACTGAGTGTAACTCTCTTAAAAATTATATATTAGATTCTCAGCGAAGTGATCAAAAATCGATATTGTTTCATTGGTGTAACACAAAAACATATAATTGTAACATTTTGACGCTTTTGGAGAATTTTTTGTTTTTTCATTTGAAATGCTGCAATATTTTTTTTATATGTTAAAAAAGTTTGAAAATTTTTTATAGATTGGTTTACTGTTTGTATAGTCTAATAAAAATAAATGTACACAATAATACAATTATTGTACTTTGTTTTTTCATAAAATACTACTTAAGATTTAATGCATAACTCCATAATTATATGCCCTATTTGGCTTGAGTCTTACACACTATTTCGTATCATCCCTCTACTCTTATAAAATTAGTGTTGTTACATTAAAAAAAAAATTATTTTACCTAAAACTTTATGCCAAGCAACTTTATCACAAAACCATATTATCACATTAAGATAAATTTTAATACTTCATTCTTATTTATGTTATAATTGAAATTGTTGTAATCGTTTTTTTAATAGAGCTACTTATACAATATTAAATAGGATTCGCTGAATCAACAAAATATAGTACAATATTGACAATACATTTGCAAAAGTACCAACCATAATCCCGTGAACATAAATGCGTAGACGAACCCAAAATGGGTTAGATGCGTACAACATAAATGCTCACCAAATGATACAGCCAAACAGGTATGATGTACACATGACATAAATAAACATTACAATATAATACATCAGGTATTTTAAAATATACAATACAAATACTATTATTATTGTTGGCTTGGTTGAAAATTGTTTGTTTCGATTTTTCTATTTTATTTGAATTTAATATTCTCTGGAGTACCTACCTAATATTCATTAAAATCTGTAACATTGTAAATAATTAAATTATGGTAGATATGTCGTAGTGAGTTTTTACTTAATTTCTGTAATACTAATTTCTTACAGTCCGCAATTTTGACGTTAAGTCAAATATTTACATCCAATTTCATAAAATATAAACTGTATGCATTTTCAATATTTTTTCTAGTTAAAAATGCACATACCTAACTCAAATTAAACTGTATATGTTGTAATAAAATAACCTCATTACAAACACAGATGTTCTTACATTTAATATATTAAATATTTGTCTATAAAATTAAAGTAATCGTTATTCGGTTAACGATCAATAAGGTACCGTATTAGTTGAAGATATAGTAATAAATAAAACACAAGACAAAACTATTATGATCAATGCAGTTTCTATTCTTGCAGGTCAAAAATTACAAATGTCTCATATCCTAAGAAATTTATAAAATAATCGTGAAACAATAGGTATATACTATATCGCTCAGCTCAAAATCTCAAAAAAATTAAATTTAAAAAATGCACTAATATTGTATAATATTATATAATGGTTTTCATAATATTTTATTTCACATAAAGCTGCTAGCTGTTTTTAATTTAAATCAATCAATATCGACATACCACAGTAGACCAACGTGAATAGGTTCATCGTGTAAATAACATAAGATTGGGTAATCTAAATAGTGAAAAATTTCTATTTCACAACAAACAATATTTTTTTAAATATAACGTACATACCTAGCTTACATTATTTTAATATTATGTAGATTAATCTGATAATCTACAGTAGGTAATATTTATTGAGTTCCATTGTTTCTTTTAGTACAATACAAAATATCGATAGATTTATATAACTTTATAGGTAGTTTACATCAATACAATTTTGATTAGAACATTCGAATTAAGAATCTTCGACCCCATTAAATCGTTGAAAACGAAGTCCTGTGATTCGATATATTTTCTAATTATTTTATTTAAGTGTATTATTATAATGTTAGATTTGTCTAAAATAATAATATAATAAAATTAGTCGATAAAAAAACATTTAAAATAGTTACATAGCTAAAATTTTAAATATATATATATTATATTAAAATATATAAATATTTTTATAAAATTAATGAATCGTATAGGAACTTAAACATGTAACTGGTCGTATGCGTCTGTCTTTTCTATTGGACTAGGACGGTGAGCCAACGTCTGATAAACCGATAGCCGATGTCGAAACGTCGTGTATTTTAGTTCAATAACGGGTACAATATTTTACATTATAATAGTACCTACATATTTCTTCATTATAATATCAAACTTTTCGAATAATATCGATATTTATCAAAACAATTATTTGAAAAATTAAAGATAAATAAAAGATATCAAACCAGTATAGTAAAATCCAACATGTACTGGTTATAAAAAAAAGTTTAAATACTGTTATAAATGATAAAAAATAACATTGATAGTTTTTATTTAAAATAAACCAACAATATTGAATTAATATAATAGGTGTTTAAATAATATTATTTCATACATTGATTTTACATTAATATATGTTTTTTTCTTTATTATGTCTCTGTACACGATAAGTAATCGAAACTATGCTTCGATTTTCGATTTCACTAACTTTTCTGGTTGGTGCATTCGACGAGACAAAATTGAAAATGTCCAGAAGTTTTCAAAAGCTTCGAGAAACACCTACGACAAAATAAGGAAAACGGAGATCTGACTAAATTGTTGTATACAATTATATATTTATATCATTGAATTCAAATGTATGTGTTTTAGACACCTACTGTACAGCACTGCGGTTCTGACTTGCCCACCTTTTTTGTTATTATTATTGCACTTATCCATCAAGAATGGTTTTAATTTTTATTTGTGTTATATCGTTACAATATCATTAATATTATTCAAGTTTGTTACATTTTACAAAGTCAAATGTTTTGAACAACTGAGTTTTGACTTAAAATAAAATATCCTATGGCAATGGCACTTACTAATTTACTGTCCATTAAATGTATTTTGTCTTAAACGCTATAAAGTCTAATAAACGTCTAAAATAGTATGTCATGGGTGTGTTCGACAAGAACAGAAAATCACGGTATCGAATCCCCTTAATAAATTATAATTTGTAATTTTTAAATTAATGAATAATTTAATTTGTATAGTTTTATTAGCATTATTTAGGTCATTAATAAAATATATTATTTTTATGAAATTTGCGTTTTTATGTAATAAATGTATCTTTTTTAGGTAATTTTTAAAGGTGTATTGGGGCCTGGAGGCATCAACATCCGGGACCTAAATGAATAATTACTGTAATTATTAATTACTGTTGTGTATAGCTTTATCTTAATTCTTTGTTTTTGTATTATTATACCCAATTATTAGGTATAACAACAATAATTATTGCACTTGAACGTATTTAAATAAATATTATTATATTATTATTATGCATAAGATCATGCCGTAACTACATATGCCGACTGTTATCGCCCATTACGATTTACGACAATTGTTAATTAAAAAAAAAAAAAAACATTACTAATTATGAATTCATAATATGAATTGTTATGCATTTTGAAAAATACCAATTCCTATAAATTATCTGTAATTTTTCGGTAAAAGTATGAACTACTTGTATGAAAGACCTTGTATTAAATTGTCTAGCCTTAGCTATACACATTTAATATTTTATGATTATTGAACTACAAATTAAATGTGGTTTTGGCGAAATTTCAACTTTAAATGCTTATAAAAAATAACCATGATGCCTATGTAATGTTAATATTTTAGCTATAAGAAAAACTTACGTATTACATTTTTAAGCTTTTCGATGGGATAAATAATTTTTTTATTGACATTTGTAAAAAAAAATTTAAATTATTAAATACAGTCCAAGTGAAGACGGTATAAATAGGGTGGTTACCAACAAATTGTAATAAATTGTATTTTTTTTTTCCAATTATTTTAAAAAATTTAAAATAATTCTACTCAAGTTTAATACAATCCATTATACATTAACCCACTTATAACCTACTGTACAACAGGGCGAAATCCACTTGCCCGCTTTTTTTTATAGGTAGTTATTTTACGTTCATGTTTGCATGGACGAAATAAGATATTTAAACATAGAAGAAACATAAAAAATTTTAGTTTTGTGTTTTATTTATAAAATATTGTTTGTTGGTACTTGAAACTTCTAAAGTATATTATTATATGTATACAAATATGATGATAAACAAATAATAATTTAACTTAATAAGCTACCGTAATAATAATTACAATATTAACATAATATAAAATATTCTAGGCTGAAAAACCGCTTGAAACAGCTATAACGAATAATAATAAACCGCATAGGCGTTCGCACGGGTAGGGCTGATTGGGCTTTAGACCTACCTGAGATTTTTTTATACGTGGGTACTTTACGAAGACATGATTAAAAGTAGGTATAGCCCTTTTAGTTTTTAAACTTTTGTGTTTACCCGAGATACTATACAGGGCGATTTATTTAAAATTGAACACTCATTATTTCAAAAAGTGTAATTGTTTTTGAAAATATTTTTTTACACATGTACCTTGTTTTGAGTCGTTTACAAAACAACTTTGTTAACAAAAAATTTAATTTTTTAAAAATTTTTTTTGACAACAGAGTTTTAATTTCATATTCCAAAGTAAAATATTTTTCTAAGTATTTATAAAAATCGAATTTAGTGCGAGTAGTCTATGCGTTATAAGTAGGGCTGGGATTTATATGTAATAAAAAACCAAAAATATGTACATATATATGTAATTAAAATTGCAAAAATATGTAGTATAAAATAAAAATATGTACTACGAAAAATTAAAAAATATGTTAAAGTTTTAAATTAAAATACAATTCTAAATAATTTTTGAATAACGGGTACAATTTATTGTTTTTTATGTCTAATTAATTCAATTTAAAAAATATAATATTTTGTGGTAAAAAATTAAAAAATATGCAATAGTAAAAAAAAATGTTGTTAAATTGAAATACAATTGATGTTTAATCAATTTAAAGTGAAACAATGACAAACCATATATTGTTTTAAATTTTCAAAATTAAATGTACGGCGATTTGGTCTTAACATTGACTTAGTCAGTAGATTCATCAATAGAAACCCAAATAGGACCATTTTGAATCATAGAATGAACACAAGAACTGGTAGTCTGATGGGTACTGTTGTAAATTCGTAAGTATATTTTGTCAAATAATTGTTGAATATAAAGTATAATCTAAGATCATCAAGGTATGGTTATCGAACGGAAACACATAAGATAACTAAAATCAAGTTATTAATATTTATTTTAACCTACTTATTTCCTATATACATTATACACTTACAATTTGCCGAGTAGGTACCATTATCGAAATATAAATGTAAAATATTACTAAGCCACTGAAATTGTCGAAATTTACGAATTATGTAAAAAAAAAATCGAAAATTTTACAAAGTATGTAAAAATATGTATTTATGACGAAATATGTAAAAATATGTAAAGTAAATATGTCTTATTTTATTGCAAATCACGTGAAACGATT
>NC_042493.1:125980553-126007330 GCF_005508785.2 Acyrthosiphon pisum
GAAATGGTCGAAATTTACGAAGTTATGTAAAAAAAAAAATCGAAAATTTTTACAAAGTATGTAAAAATATGTATTTTATGACGAAATATGTAAAAAATATGTAAAGTAAAATATGTCTTATTTTATTGCAAATCACGTGAAACGAATTTATCATTTGCAATAATTAATTTATCATGTTTTACTAAAAATATGTATTTACATACAAATCCCAGCCCTAGTTATAAGTATTTAAAGTTTAGATGAGCGGAGTTGAGTGGTGCGGGCTTGTCCCGCGAAATGTATGTCCACTACTTCGGTCATCTAACTTTTAATATATATATCTCATAAAATAATAGCCATAAAGTCGATTTACCGTGAATAACTTATAATAATAAATAAATACCTATAAATTTAAATTGACAATTTTTATATATTATATATTATATTTTAAACGTTTTTGAATAAATTGTTTTATTAGATTATATTTGGTTAAAATATAAATCAATATTGATGAATTTTGTACCTATGTGCGAAATAATGAAAACTGATTGTTTACATTTTCCAGTAACCAACAAAAGGGTCACATAAAAGTTTTTAGTGAAAATGTCTATAATTTTTTTCTTGTGTGACCATATGACCAGGGGGGTGGGTGATCAGATTGAATTTAGCCATACCTGACTCAGAGGTCTGCGCACGCCTATGATAAACCGTATTCGCTCGAAATCGTTTTTCGTATGCAATACTATTATCAATAATTATCAATTATCAATATAATATGCTAAGTTCATCGATAACCTCATCTGGCATGATTATTGTGTAACGTGGTCGGGGATGACCCGTTAAATATAAGATATTCAGGGAAGAAATTAGTTCTTTTGAATATATTTTTACCGTAGCTCGGGAGCACGAATTTTTTTTTTTTTTTTTTTATTAATCAAAAAAGACATAAATACATTAATTATTATTGAGTAACATTTTCGATTATCTTTCTCCTTTAAGCGAAGCTTGTGTTGGAGAAAGAGAGTTGTTATATAATATAAGATACAATTATTATAATTATAGATTTACAAGGATAGAGTATAAGTTCTAAGTACGCATAAAGCTAAATATACAAAAAATAGTTTAGACATTTTATCAAGAAAATATACACGATAAAGAAAGAAATATAAAAAAAACATATTAATCTAAGATCAACAAATAAAACCTCATATATTAATTTATAAAGCTTAAATATAAAATAAAATTACATCAAATCATTATTTAACTCAAGAAATAAATATTTATAAACCAAGCCCTTAATATTAATCCTTTCATCCCCAAGTATTTTTTTTTTAAATTCAAAAGACATAGAATTGAAAAACGTCGGTCCAAGATAATCTACAAAACATTGACCAAAAGATTTATTTGTATAATTAACAGTCAAGTCAAATTTCCTCAATTCTCTCTTATTGCTTAACTTATGATTCTTATCTAAGTTAAATTTCTTAACCAAGTACATAATAGCAATTTTTTTATACAATAACCTTATTGGCAAAACACCAAGTTCTCTGTAGTTGGCTTTCGTAGATCCTTTTAGAGTGAATTTATTTAGGCAAATCCTGACTATATTATTTTGATTAACTACTAGTGCATTTAATATGTTATCCCGAAGGCCACCCCATACCAATAGACCATATTGGAAATTTGATTGATATAATGCAAAATATACTATTTTCATTGTTTGTTTAGGTACCATGTTTTTGAGTTTGATCAATTTAAATGTAATAAAACGTAGCTTTCCTAATAAATTATTAATATGAAAATTCCATTTTAAGTTGTTATCAAATATAACAACCAAATATCGAATTTTTCCAACCATTTTAATTATTTTGCAGTTTTCCTGACGAATGGTATTAGGATCTTAATATTACAAATAAATAACGATTGGTCTAAACTATTATTAATACAAACACATTTATTATTACTTATAATATACGAACAAAGCTTATCAGCTTTATTATAAACACTTATGCATGAAAAATAATTGGCAGAAAAGTAAAAAATATAGTACATCATACCTACTACCATAGAGGTATATTATGTTGTTTTTGTTGTCTGATAGTCACATATCAATACATATTTTGAGTTGTTTACGGACATTTTCAGTTTCCAATTTTTTTATTTGTTTATTTCATAAATATCAATAAAATTTTATTTGTTGGGTTAAAAATCTTGAATATATAATACAAGGATCCTAATATATTTGTTTAAAGACAGATGAAAAATATTCAAATTCACAGTCACAAAACCTAACCAGAATCCATCAAAAAATATAGTGGTTATCATTTGAAAAAAATAGTCGATTTTATTATTGGTACAACTGCATGTTGTACTACAACAAACATGTTATAAAAAAATGTCCTGTTAAAAATAAAGAAACACGTATTTTTTTTTGTTTTAACGAAATTCCATATTGTTAAAAAAAACCGCGTACAATGACATAAGTTACATCCTGTATATTTTTTTATGGTAAAAAATTATACAATAATATAAAGTTATTAATATGTATTGATACAATTATTTTGAAGTTAATAGTAATACAAATAATAATAATAAATCATTTTCACCATGAGATCATTTGGGAAAGATCTTTTATGGAGATACCCATAACAAACACATGGGTATCAATGATATATCCTAAATATTTTAATTATGTATGATACAAATGAAATAAAATATATAATAATAATAATAAACAATTTGGGCTGTAACATCAATTGGGTAACATAATTTAAGGGAGTGCTTATAGCAAAAAATGTAGTAACAATGTAATCTTTCACATGAGTTAACATAATAATTTTAAATTTATAAAAAATAATAACACAAAAAATGTAAGCGACAGTAATATTTATAACAACACAGCGGTGTCAAGTTAAATAGTTAAGGAACAATACAATGAAAACATATAGTACACATACCAAGGTGGGAAGGATGTGAGTTGACTTGGTTTGTGGAGAAGCGTTCGGTTACCACTGGAGTCATTTTTCTAACTGCAACCATTGCTCCTCGCTGCAGTACCTGAGCAGGAGAAATTAAGTAAATTAATTAGGGATAACAATAGCAATATTTTCTGGGAAATTATGTCATGTTCATAAAATTGTCATTTTCTTGGCAGGCATAACATAATATAATAAGTAATTACCAATATTTTTTTTTTTTTTTGATAAATTATCAATTTATTTTAAGTAAAATTTAAAATATTAGCATTAGAGTTATAGAAGGGAAATGTAACCTTATGCCCATGTTCGCGGTAAATTTACACTGGAGTTCTGTCTTGCTTGCTATACTTATAACATTTCAATCCTTGTTGTGGAGTTTACGTACCTATTAGTGAAGAGGAACATTTAACGAGTCACCCATGAGCCAATGGAGACACATCGGTGGAACTCGTAGGGTTTGGAAAAATAAAAAAATAAATATATAACAATAAAGTGCAAGATATTGGGTCACAGATCACTCAATGAAAAGAAGAAATGTTTGGTTTTAAGGTTAATTGTATTAATGTAGATTAAATAAAATACTAAAAAGTGTTTTTATTGGAGAAGGTTTACAATTTTTGAGGGTGAAACGTTATAATTTGTTCTGGCAATACATTATATATATATAAAATTATTCTCGTGTCACAATGTTAGTCTCGATACTCCTCCGAAACGGCTTGACCGATTTTTATGAAATTTGTTATGCATATTCAGTAGGTATGAGAATCAGCCAACATTTATTTTTCATACCTCTAAGTGATAAGGGTTGTTCAGAAAAAAATGGTTAAACAATGATCATAAAACTATTAAAATTAGAATTTAAAAACTCGTTTTTAATCTAGAAAACAGTTAAGAATCTTTTTTTGATTATTTTTCATAACAGGTAGGTAAAACTCAATTATTTGATTGGTGGGAAATACAAAAAGGTAATAATGACAAAAAATTAACTAGTAATTTTTTCTTATTTGTTAAAAAAGTGACCTTAAATTACAAAAATGATATAAAAACGAAAAAAGTGCAAAATAAAAATTAGTTATATAGATTCAAATGTTATTGAAACACATTTTAAGCTAGGAAATTGTTTATTATGTTCCAAAAAAATATGCAAAAGTCATCAACATCTAGAACTCTAGACTTTAATTATCAGTATATATCCTATACAACTATTATCAATTATATAACTGTAAAACATATTAACTTGAGTTTTAGGTACCTAAGCAGTTTACTAACACTAACTTAAATAAATTAAAATAATATTAAAATAAAATCTATGCTAGATTATGCCAAAATAGTTTAACAACGCTCTAGTTAACCATTTTTTTTAATGATCTTTGGGTATGTATCTTCTGGTAATGAGTATATATTTTATTCTAATCTTGTCTGCAGTTAAAAGGTGACCAGTAGACTGTATGAGTGCTATGAATAAAAAGGTTCTGCCCACTTTTGTTTGCCCAATGTGTTTAATTTACAAGTGAGTATCTATGATCTAACAAAGGGTTTTCTACATGCAATAAATAGTAAGATATTCAAAATGAAAAGGTCTTCTATTTCATAAAAAAGGAATTAATTGTGATTATAGTTTTAGTTTGATAGAACCTTTTTATTCTGATAATATTATGTACATGTGAAAATGTTCTATCATCATGCTATTCAATGTTGATTATTATTTGAAAGTTTTTTCAATAATACATACATTTCGATGATACAATAAAAATATAAAATACACTAATATTGTATAGTATATATGTGATATTATTAATAGTTTGAATTTAAAATCAATCCCAGACATCAGGATTGTAATAATTACAGTATAAATCGGTTAAAACGAGTTTCAAAGGCCAGCTAGTTTTTTTTTAATTGTAGCTTGTTACATATGTAATAACAAGTGTTCGATGTAACCTGTTAATCTTCACAGTAACCGGCTTGGAGGGATGGCCAAGCATTGGTGAGACAATGAGACCACAATTCAGTATTAATTGCTGATGACCCACCTGAGATTTTACATAAACATATGTTGTGGATTAAAATTAAAGATAAAATGTATATATCAATAAATAAATAAAAAATAGCTAATAGGTTGACCTAAATATGTATATGATAGGAAAAAGATAACGACTGACTCTTTATAACCAAACCTTTATTTTATAATTTAATGTATTTTACTCGTTATAGCCAATAACTCATAATAACCATACTCGGTACATTTTAACATACAATCATATTACGGGACCTATGGTTTTGCTTGTTATAAGCAGTATCTTGTTTTAAGGTATACTCGATAGTGATTTCAACTGTATATTGAAGTAGTATTCATTTTAGGTCAAATAGATAATGTTTTTAAAAGTTTTATGAATTTTTTTTTAATATTTTTTTTTAATATTAAGTTCTTTTTAATGATGTCGTGTAATATAGTTATTAAATTGTTAATGTTATAGCGTAGGTACTTATAGTGATTTAAATATATCGGCATAATAATTATTTTTACAATTTTTAGAAGAACAATTTATAATTGATTTTATTATTATTTCATTATTTTATTTTTGTATGCACAATAATATGTATTTTGTAATATTAATAAAATATGAATATATGCCAAGTAATTATATATATTTTACTCACTTAATATCTTCTTCTCCATCTTATCTTCATCACCAAAGTCTAATGTTATTTCTTAATTGTTGTCACTATCTTCTTCTTCATTGTCAGAAGAAGTAGATGACGAAAAAGAATTATCTGCATCGCCGAAGTCTAATTCTATGATATAATGTGGATCATCGTCTTCTCCTTCTTCCTCTTCTTCTTCTTCATCTCCTTCGTCTTCTTCTTCTTGTTCTTCTTCTTCTTCGTATTCTTCTTGTTCTTGTTCTTCTTCATCGTTTTCTTTTTCTTTTCCTTCTTCTTCTTCGTCTTCGTCTTCTTCTATTTTTTCTTCTTGTTTGTCAACTTTTTCAGACAAATCATTCTTATTACGAATGTTACCAGTCTCTTCAATGTGGTCATTCAAATGTAGATCTGGCAATTCAATACCATCAGGTAATCCTTTTGCTTTTATTTTTTCTGTAATAATATTATAAACTTCTTTCCTTTTTTTCTCATTCTTGACCACATCATCAGTATGAAACCAATTTTCCAAGTGATGAATTGGAAAAGTGTAATCAATAATTGGCCGCTAAAAATATAGTATGATTTAGTTTATTTTTGCATGATGGTACAATAATTGTTTAACTTACAGAATAAAACATTTCAAAATAATGCATTACAAAAAGACCACAATCCGTTATATTAGGTTGCTGAGGTACTTTGACTGAACATGCTTTCATAAATTGAAAGTCTTTTTGTTCGCCATTGTATTTCTTACAGTATTCATGCTGTAACCATTCACGTAGCGTTGCTGTGATCACTGCGTTCAGTATACCTCTGGAGTATGAATCAAATATTAAAATGCAAGGCCTAAAACATGAGTCAACTTTAAAAACTTTGCCTTAGATTAGTGATTGACAAATATACCGTTTAATTAGTTTATTTTTTTTTTGTGTTTTTAATACTTCCACGTCATCATAATAATTGCTGTGTCTATCTTGATAGTTTTTCTATTAATACCACAAATTAAAGTTAATAACATAATATATAAACAAATTAATACTAACACATATTGTATGTTAAATCTTAAAAATATTATTCCAAAATTTTGAATTATCTGTATGATTTATAAAAAAAAAAAATGCTTACAGGTAAGCATAAATCAAACAGCCACAGATCTTCTACAATCGGATCAGCTTCATCCGCTCCAGGTAGTTTTGGTACACATTGAGACACTTCATATCGACCTACAATGTATTTGATATAAACATTTTTTACTGTCAACTTCACATGCTCAAAATAATTTTATTTTAGAATGTATTCATGCCTCACAATAGTTAATGTACAAAATATATTTAATATATTTTGATGTATTTATACCGTACATTTAGATGAATTACTCCTTAAAATTACTTATTAAAAAAATTATATAGAATAATATGTTTTGAGCGTTTGTCTAAATATGTATAAAAAAATTTAATATCCATTTAAATTTACAAAAAAGTATTACATTTGAAAGTATAGTTTATAGTAAAATAACAAATTAAATACAAAACCATTATGTCAAACCCTCCAAAATATTTGTCACTAATATTTTTATAATCACTGATCTTGCTCTAAGAATACTTATAACAATGAATACACAACTTTGAGTAAATGTATTTTCGTCTTATGTTGTTTGTAGATAAAATAAAATAAATAGTGTGCTAAAATTACTTTAAATAGTATAAAATTCATATTTTATAATTTTGAGCATTGTATTATAAAAAGTTACTATTAATTTTACCACGCATGTATATTTAAGATTCAAATATTTACCTGTATTATCATCGGGTTCATCACAATGTGTTTCTTGTTTTATGTAAACCTTACCCGATAAGTAAGGAAAACATATGACTGCTAGGCACCAATGTTGACTAGAAAAAAAAAAATGCATACAATAATTATTTAAGTTTTACTTTAAATAAATAATTAAAAAGTTCTTTTAATGCTTACTATTTATTTATTGGTATAAAGATGAAATCTTTTTTAAATACATTCACTTTCTTGGTCCATTTCTCCACTTTATTATGTCTATTCTTGGAACACGATAAGGACGTATCATATGTTGATTTATTAATTTGTTTTGTTAAGCAGCTATAAAAGTGTGTACTGAATACATATGCCTTTTCTTTATTCTTATCGCTTAGTTTACTATGCATATACCTATGATACAAATAATATTTTACATTAAATCATTTATAACTACATCATATTAGCTTGTATAATTTTAACTAAAATAATTTACGCCAAATAAAAATCAATAAGAGCATCACTCATCATCAATCCTTTTTCCAACAATCTATAGTCACATATTTTAATATCGAATGTTGTTTGATCAATTGTATCCTGCAGTATACTAAAAAAAGAATATAATACATTTGAAATCAAAGTTTGTCATGTTTAACAGATTTCAAACTTACACCTTATCATCTTGTCTTTCATTCGGCTTTTTTATAAGCCACTGACCATCTATTCTTCTGCGCTTCACTGACACAGGCATGATTGTTGATATATGTCTTAAAGGAAGATCCATAGGAATTATATAGAAGAAACTAAAAATAATAAATAAATTATCAAATGGTTTTAAATCAAATGAATATGTAAATTAGCTAGAAAACCGAGTTAGATATACATTTGAATATATTTAATACTACCATATTTTATAATATGATATTTATCTATTTCCAGTAGCTTCACTCACGTATCAGTAGTTTTGTTATGATGGGTAAGTAATTTAAACCTTATAAGTAGTCTGTCCTTTTTTAGAATTTAAGCTATTTCCTTATTAAATTTCATTTTTTTATAAAATACAAAGATCTATTTAATTGATATAAACAAAATCTTAAATTTTAAAATGACATTACTTAGGAGGCCACTGGCCACCTTTATTTTTGTGCAATTGGTTATTCAATTATGCATACTGTCAATATTCAATAAAATATACACAAAAAAACGCAAAAACAAGTTGATTTACATGCAAGATGTGACGTGCCCTGCATAACTGATAAATGTCAACATAAAACCATTAATGCATTTCGACTACACCTCGACTTAAATCTATAAAAACAACGCTTAGTTCTGACGTGCAATAAAAATAACTTTGTAACAAAAAAAAAAAAAAAAAATGTTTTTATTTTTAATTTAAAAAAAGTTTATTTTTCGATATTTTGTATTTCAACAGTAATGATTGAGGTTGGGATTACGATGAAATTTGCATCGTTTTCCAAATCTAGCTACGCGATACTCGTTTTATAACACACCTACATTGCATTTTTTGACTATTTTAAATTTTAAGGTCATTTTTTGCATTTAAAGGTTTTTGGAGTAATTTGAAGTTTTTTCTAAATTTAAGTTTTAAATTTTATTTTAAATTTTGCACTTGTTTTTACATTATTTTTATAATAAATATATGATCTTAAGTCTAAACCTATAGAGTATAGATGGAGAAAATAGTTCATTTTCAGATTGTATAAGTAGTCCAAATGATAAGTTCTGCCTGTAATACTGTTATACAATAATTTAATAGTTTAAAATGTATTTATAATTTATATTGAATTAATTTTAGAATTTATATCTTTAATATTAAAAATAAAAATAATTTAGGGCACTATTTAGATTAAGATTTAATCTTAAAAATGTTTTGGACATTTTTAAGATTTTTTTAGAACATTAAAATCATCAATAATAATTATGATAATCAACCCAGATAAAACTAGTGGGGGGGGGACTGTCTCTACTTTCCCCTTCTGCGGACGCCATTAAATATACAATAGTTTGTATACCTACCTATATAGGTAGGTACTAACATACTGACGGGTCATGGATGCTTTGGATATTATCTCCACAAATATAAAAAACGGGAAGACCCAGCGTGCGTCGACTGCGGATCACCGGTGGATAACGCTGAACACACGCTGTTTAGGTGCGACAGATGGTGGAGACACAGAAGAGAGTTGGAGGTGAGAATTGGTGCAGCGCTGGAACCAGATACGGTGGTGTCGAAAATGCTGGAGAAGACGGACCACTGGAATGCGGTTAAGGCGTACGCGGGAATGGTGCTCTCGACAAAGGAGGAAGAGGAGAGGCAGGTTCAAAAAATAGCTAGAGCTGCAGGAATAAGGTAGTTAAGTCGTATAATCTGTGCACCGAAGGTGGAAGTAAGAGGGGTAGAGCCCTCTATCATTGTAAAGGCAACGCCTTAGATTTAAGTTTCATTATGTTTGTAAATGGCATGTTTGTAAATGGTTTATATAAATAAACGATGCGGATGCAGAGGGAAGGACTATCCTAGGATGAAGTGCCCCCCTGTAGAGCCGCGATTTAACTACAAAAAAAAAAAAAAAGGTACTAACATACATACACAAATCTTTAACACAAAAACCTGAACAGATATAATTACATATCAACCCGCATATCAATAAAACACATCGTTAGCATACGATACACATCTTTTTACACATGCATATAAATATCATATTATGACCATACACTTACAAACTATAATAATATACAAGCAAATGTATACACACGATATCATAATATTCTATACACATCAGTTTTACATTCCGAACTTACATATTAATATTTACAACACACACATACAGACTAAAGTCTAAACACAATATAATAGGTACGCGTTTATATTTGTAACCTACCTATCTACGATTTAATCAAGATTATGAAATTTGTACATTCTTTTTTTCTTTTGAAAATATTGTACATTTTATGTACGCTTTTATCAAAATAATAAGTGGTAGGCACTATAAACTAAAAATTAAACATGTCTTACACAAAAAATGTTCTTAGCTAAATTGCTTGAGTAATTTTAACCAATTTTAGATTTGTGTACCCACCTATATTTTTATTAAGACTTTATTTTAAAATATTTTGTTTTGCGTTATTTTTTGGTCAATGATATTTTATAAAAAATGTTTTGCGTTATTTTTTGTTTAATAATATTCTACAAATAACATTTTGCGTTATGTTTTATTTTGTATTTAATTATTTTTGATTATCGCTTTCCCTTATAATTACATTTCTAAATTTCAATCGTTTTTTTGTCAAATATAACGTTATTATAACGTTTGCAATCCCTGGTACCAGCATTTACATACCATTGATCAATATGTTAAATAATTCCGTGATACAATTAGATATCATCGTGATAAGGGTTATGTAGTTATTTTTACATTTTGTGAAGTCGAAAATAAACACAACAAACTGGATATCTGTTATTTGTTATAATTATAAATATTTTCATATTTATAAATCTATTACAAGTTGACTGTTTACTAAATATTATTCCAGAGACATTTACAACGATCACTGTCCACTGATCCAATGTTGTGATGTTATGTGTTTTTGACTTTTGTATAAATTAAAATCATGCAACCTAAAATCTGTTATCAAAAACGTAAAGAAAAAGTTAAAAACAATTTGGAATTGCGATGTTCTTTTAATAAATTTATTCTACCCAGACAAAACCGTAAGTACCTATATAAAATATATAATAGTAATAGTAATGTTCAAGTAAATAATCCTGTTTAATAGATACTTTTAAATACCTACCTTCTAAATGTAATAAGAAATTAAATATGGTTATTGTTCTTTTTTTTTACTATTTTCTATACATTATTTATTATTATTGAATTTAAAAGTGAGTTACCTACTTAATAAAATAGATGAATAAACAATCTAAATAACTAGAATAATGAACAAAATATAGAATTTAAAAAAAAAAAAAAAAACATGAATATAATGATAATTAAAGTAAATAATATAAATTATAATTATTATTAAAACAATAAATGGTCAAGAAGAAATTAGTTGTTGCAATAATCTTTTAACACTACTACTAAGTACTAAGTCTGTATTTTAATATATTTTATTAATATTTTCTATTACACAACATATGTGCAAATATCTCATATTGACATTTTTTTTATTATTACTTCTTAAATATCTATTAATGATTGTAAATATTATATTCTAGCTATAATTGTCGAAGAAAAGAAAAATTGTATTGTATGTAATTGATTTAATATTAATTATTTCTACAAGCTCTTCATCTATACCTTTTTTAAAGTTGCCTAGTAAAGAATACAGAACTATTTACCATGTAATGTAAAAAATATTTTTAAAATGTTAATAACGGTAATATTAATCATATATCATGGTAAATTTCATACATGAATTATGTTTTACAGTTGGTGTTGATGGAAGTTTTCAGAATACAGAGCTTATGAAAGCCAGCAGTTTAATGTATGCCTAATAAAAACATACCTCACAATTTAAACTAAGAAAAGATTGTGTTCGTACTAGAGGTTCAAAGCGAGTTCAATCGAATAATAAATTATATGTACCTATATTTAGTATATTGCTATATTTATTGCACAATTAAATGCGACCAATGTATAAATAGATAACTTAAAATTATGTTTAAGTATTCATATGCTCAAATTGGTTAAACATTTTTGGTTTTGTGTAAATAACCTTGTAAAATATAACTGCAAGCCTTCAACAAAATGCAAGCAAATATTAATTAAGTAAATTGTTGAATTCTATGAAGTTATTGCTCATGAGTCATGAGTCAGGAATTAAAGTAAAATAATGTTGAATACATTAGAAAATCTAAATATTTAGATGCTGAAATATTCTGAATTGTGCCACTGTTCATTTGTGTATAAATGTATAAACATGCATCACAATATTAATAAGGAGAATATAATTTAATAACAAAAATGAAGTCACATTTGAGGAACAATGACTTTTAGAGAAATTAAACATTGCTTTTTAAATTTACCATACATAACAATAAACTTTTTTCTTAAACTGTTTGAAGAAAATGGATCATATCCAATAACAGTTTTATTATTTAGCAACTTTTTTGGCCAGAACACAAGAGATTTATAGTAGGTACCTTAGAATTGCAGGTAATGAATGAAAAACATTTTTCACTGTGGGAAAAATACAAAAATACAATAATGGGTATATACCTACTATTAAGTCTTGCGTTAGTCAATTGTTATACTAACTTAACTAAATATGACACTGAAGACATTTACAAATTGATAAATAATTAAGCTATACGGGAAGCTATACTTACATATTATTTTCAAATTTTAAATAATGACTGTAAAGAATAAAAACATACCTAATTTTTCTATGATCCAAACAAGAGATAATATGTAAAAGTGAAGATAGAAAAATTTACCAATTTACCGAAATTACGTTTTCTGAGGTCAATTTAAAACAAACGCACACATTTCCGGACGACCGCAACCAGTTGACGAAAATTCGAACGCACCAACTATAATGACTCAAAAATATCAACTCGATTGAAATAATGAAATAATTAGATAATAATATGTATTTCGATTTAATTTGACTTATAAGTTTTCACTTGCAAAATATTGTCGCATAAAAATTGTGAAGTAAAAGTGACAAGCGTTATCAATACTCTGGTCACCGCACGCTCACAAACATGTTTACATTTCACACACACACACACACACACACACACACACACACACACACACACACACACACACACATCTACACTGTGTAGGCTGCCACACGCACACACACTCGCGACTCGCTGTTGTTTTCTCATTGGCTATAGAAAAACATTGTGATTTCTTTGCTACGACCATTGTCAATAATACAATAAATAGCTTTTAAAACAATTACTTTTTGTTGTCCGTTCACACTCATCAATAATATCTGTGTAGACAATAATAATTGTCGTTGGAGGTACTCACTTCTATAGATCACCGCGATACCTCCACACGGCTAACCATTTCTATTTACTAGTATACTAGTAAGCATTAAACAATTTTAAGGTCGTAAAAATTATAATGATATTATCTTACATCGTCGATGACATTATATTTTAATAGTAAAAAACACTATATTATTATTATTAATAAATAGGTACCTATTATAATTATCTACAATTCTAAATTGTTCGGTTCTCAGATTGAAGAAATGCAATTATTTGGACATCGTAAATGACAATAATCTGTAATTGGTTATAATAATATACGGGTATACGTTTAGTACAACAAAAGTTGATAAATAATTAATTATTGTTAATAACTAAAATCAAAAGAGTGTATGTATATTGTGTTACATGACTGTGTGTGTGTTTGAGGTACATTCCTCTGAATAACGTACGCTTTAGCGAGATGTTTATTTGAATGTGATTATATAAATTTAAGCTATAAAATATTTTATGTTTGACTATATGTGTGCTGTTGTATGTATATATTATGTAATAATGTGTGTGCGTAGTGCGTTTGGTATGTATGTGTGTTGGTGCGTGCGTCCTGATGTAGAGGTGCTCGCGGGGTAGAGGCAGCTGGAACAAGAGTGTGTGTGCCCGCGGGGCAGACGCAACTGCCACTAAGGTAGGGGATGTATGCGGTGGCGGGGTAGACGCAGCTGCCACTATGATAGGGGATGTATGCGGTGGCGGGGTGGCGGCAGCTGGTTGTAAGGGTAAATATTATTTGTCTCACAACCTATCGGATGATGCAGCCGGATGATGTGTTGCACTGTTGCCTAACCTCTTTACCACGCTACTGACGTACCCATCACTGAATAACCACGAACAAAGACAGAAGTATTGTTCTCATAACCGAGTAAACTATAAAACCTATACAAATTGTCGACTACAGGCGGGTTTCCACTATATACGTTTTTACACGAAAAATCTTCAGCTATGTCTAACAACACGGTATCGTGGTTAATCGTGTGGTAACTTAACCTAACCAACCAATCACAGCAAATGATGCATTGTATGCACGTACACGCGCACGTGTATAGTGGAAACCCGCCTTATGTGTCGACCGCGGTCCTGGAGACGGTGTAACAGTTGTCGGCCGTGGCACTAACCGTGTATTGAAAGATAAAATATAATATATACCTAACCTTATATATTATGCAATTAAAATGGTATTTCACATTTTTATATTGACAAAAAAACATACGAGATTGTTTGAAACATTTTCAAAAAGCCTTCTGACCTAATACTAATTTATAATAATATTACGCACAATGAATCGAGGTAGGTACTTACGCGTTGACGTGTAAAACCTTAGCTTGCTCCCGAGTTCCCGACTGGGTGGTTAGGCGGTTAATAAAACACGGTCACTTGAATTTCAAAATTGAATGTACACCGGATATTACAAATGTACAAATATTACAAATGAGTATTTGTTATTACAAAGAAACACTGAGTTACACGCAATAATATATGAGTTTACTAATGTGAGTAACGACTGTCGTGGACCAGTTGTGCTCGTAGAACGTCACCGTGGGAAATGACGGTTATGTTCCATAGTCCGTACGCACTAAAGCCTGCTCGTTTCCCCGTCGCCCCACCACACCAGTAAACTGGTTAGGTGGGAAAGACGACCTAGTGCCACACGCCGTGGCCGTTAGAAACAACATGTTGGAGGGGTTCTTTTTGGCGCAAATTACATACGCCGGTTTGAACTTAAGAACAAAGAACAGATAAAACGAGTAACGACCCAGTCGTGCACACACACACACACACACACACACACACGAAAAATATCGTTTATCGGCGTAAAAACGTCTTTCAGTGGTTCGTAACATGTTATTCATAAGACTAGGTAGGAATGAAACGAATGTATATTATTAAAACGAAACTATATTATATTATCATACATATTATGATGTCTGTACTTTGTTGATTATTCATAAGCATGTTTTTAAATTATTAATTCAGCTTTATAAATTAAACTCGTTACTCAGATTTACGGATTCAATCCGTAAATCCGGAGAACGGATTTAATTCGTTAATCCGAAAAATCCGCCAATTCGGATTCTGTATTTCAATCCATGATCCGGATTAGGCAAGCCAATGTCCAGCACTAGTATGTATGCCTAATAGATTTCTAACTTTGGTAAAAAAAATAATAATGCAAAGGTACTTTGTGACATTCACACAAAATGTAATTTAATCGCTTATATTCTGATAAAGGTAGGCATTAACTTGTTAAAAAATTAAAGTTAAGTTAAAAAATTAATTTTTTTTAACTTTTAACTTAACTAGTTAGTTTTTTTTGTTTTTAACTTATTAACTTATTTAGTTAAATTTTGTATTGTCTTAACTTAACTTTTTAAAGTTAATTATCATTATTGTGCAGTTAAGTTAATTAAATTTTTTTTATCATGTGTGGAACCAAGAGACAAAATTTATTCAATAAATTTGGTAATTTATTTTTCTAATAATATAATATCATCAATTCATTATAATCAAATTACATTATAATCTATATTCTATAGGTACTACAATAAAAAGTAATAATTAGTATACTATCCATTCTTTTATTAAATTCTTTTATTTAATAATCTACTCGGTATTGAATAATCCGATTTTTGTTTTATCTAACTCTCCAATTCATAAAAACAGGTTTAAAACTAAATACCTATCATAGGCTTAAAATGAAAATCATTGTATCAATAAAATATACTGGTTTCTGGTAAATACGACAATAATTCCAACGGACAAAACAAAAAGTCGTCCGAGATATTTATAAATTATAATTTATATTGCCTATTCGTTATAAATACAAGCAAACATGAGATTAGAAAATAACATTATCGAAATAAATATGGAAACAATTTTTGGTAGGTATTATACTATTATCATTATTCATTTATTTTATTTTAATAATAGAATATTATAATGGTACTAAATATAATAAGTCTAACTAGGATAGAAGACTTACAGTAAAATGTATACTACTACTAATAATTAATATCTTCTCTAGACTTTAACAAGTTTAGTATAATTTAAAGTTTATAAGTTAACCTATAACTTATAAGTTTCTGCTAACAATGAAATATAATAAAAATTTTAAGTTTTATGTTTGCACAGTGCTAAGCGTCTTGGTAAATGTCCGTACAAATCAAAATACTAGGGCAATTGATGAATTAAGAATATTATGACTTAAAAAAAAAAAATTAACTTTTTTTTAACTGAATTAAGTTAATTTTATTTTCCATCTTAACTTTTAAATTAACTAGTTAAATTTTATTTTTTTGTTAACTTTTAACTTAACTGAAGGTAATTTAATTGAGTTAACTTAACTATCCACAGTTAATTATTTTCATTAACTTGCCCACCATTTTTTAATATACTACTATTATAAAGTTAATTTTATTTTCCATCTTAACTTTGAACTAACTAGTTAAATTTTATTTTTTTGTTAACTTTTAACTTAGCTGAAGGTAATTTAATAGAATTAACTTAACTTTCCACAGCTAATTATTTCCATTAACTTGCCCACCATTGTATATTCATAATAATATTATTATCTTAAATACCGTCGAGTTTCCAAGGATGGGTGTGTCGTCTATCGACTGTCCATTACAATCCGTTTTATAATTTGGAAAATCAATCAATTTTTATTTAAACCAGATAAAAAAAAATCAATAATTATGATCTAAATACTTCAAAAATTAATTTTAAACACGTCATTGTTTGTTTCTTATTTATATTTAAATTGTTAGTTGTTAATTTATGCAATTGTATTGTAATAACCTATCAAAATTAATTTGAATTATTTAGAAAAGTATTTATATATTATATTGTACCTTTAAATCATATAAAGGTACAACCTATACTTATTTTACACTTATAACTTGAAATGTCCTTATATTAGTTAAACGGTAAGTTAAATAATATTGTATTCCGAAATCATCACATTTATTATATTATTAGTTTATGATTACCAAAATAATTTTTATTATTTATATCATAATATATTTATTATTGCTATTACCTTCCAAGACAATCCCGAGTTATCGTAGAATGGGTGTCACTGGTTTCCGGCAAAAATGATCATTCTGTTTTCACCAATTATTAATTATATAGAACTTTAAAATTCGGGACCCCATCGTATAATTATTTTATAATTTTATATTATTTTTAAATTAAATATAATAAATTGCATGTACTATATAAACTACAGTACACACTATAATATATTATATATATCTATACTATAAAAGTGAAATAGAAATCTTCGTGACGTGTGACTGGTTTATTCATACTTTGACCGAAATATAATTCATATTTATAAAATCTGTATATAATGTCAATAAGCCATGGCCAAGCAATGATGATATGCATTACTATATAAATTATATTCTATAAGAACATCTGGGTTTTTGTGTTTAGTAATATTACATACTTATTACTTATTAGATAAATTTTACTTTATAATTTCACAATAATAATATTAATAAATATATATATTTTATACGAGCAGTGGCCCACTGGGAAATTTCCCGGTATCCCGGTCGTTTAGTCCACCACTATTATCACAACAAAATTACTTCATCGAACTTCGTGTAAAAAACGGCTAATTAAAAAAAACAGATCATTGTAAGCTCGATAAATAGGCGATATCATATATAAATGCTAAGTAAATTGAATTAAAGTACACTTATTTTATTTCAATAACTTATTTACTTGGCAAGAAATTATATCGGTACCTACTTTATATGACACGGCACACGAAATAATGTGAACAAAATGTGAACAAAATGTAGACAAAAGAAATTAGAAGTTCATTATAATTTAAAATGCCATGGTCATTTCTACGTAAAATAATTTCTCACCAAGTAAATACATTATTGAAACAAAATAAGTGTTCTTTAATTCAATTTACTTAGCTTTTATTTATGATATCAGTATATCACATATGTATAGTGCTTAAAAATCTGTTTTTTTTTAGTTACCGATGGCCGTTTTTTATACAGAGTTCGCTTAAGTGTTTTTTTGTTGTGATAATACCATTAGTATTCATAATCAATGAGACTTCTTATAATTAATAGTTATATTATACTATATTATACTTGAATGCATGCAAGGGCGGCTCCAGAGCCTTGGATAGGGGGGGGGGGGCAACTTATAATTTCACAAAAACTTATAACAAAAAGAAAACAACAATTTTTACAATACAAATTCAAGTCGTCTATTTTAAGTCCATTTACCCAGCAGGTACATCATATACACCGTCATACCTCTATGGCCCATATAGTCCATATGACAATATTAATTTAATTTTAATTGTGCACGATTTTCCAGGCCTGCAAAAGGACTCGTCAAATGAATATTGAGGAAAATACTATAGAGTAATCGGTGAATGGAAAAATCGCCAAACTCAAGACCACCACCCGATAACCGTTAAAAATCTATTACTCATTGCCTACACCACGGATGTCATAACCGTCATGAGCAAACACATTAGTAGTATTATAAATTATGATAAATAATAAATATATTATTTAAAGTTTAAACGAGTGGCCAGTATGGCACAATAAATTAGGCAAACGTGGATGCCAGTGTAAATTTTAATGAATGGAAAATAATGAAACAATGAAAAATAACTAAATGATAAGTTTATTTCAACTTTTAACACTTATTCTTGTTAACGAAATTTGGGTTCGATAAATTGTCAAATTATAGAATTCTAACATAATATTTCATGATACCTATATATTCTTCTTAAGGGGATTCGATACCGTGATTTTCTGTTTTCGTCTAACACACGCGTGACATAGTATTTTAGACGTGTTTTTTGCCAAACATACCAATTGATCTAACGAGGTGATAAGAATTCTGTAAACAGATTTGAATTCGTCATCAAGTCTACTTGAAATTGACTTTCCCACATTTTTGATATAAGAGTATTTAAACATTTTTGTTTTTCAATTTTTGGAGAAGCTAAAATTAAAAAATCAAAAATGTGGGAAAGTTTATTTCAAGTAGAACTGATGATGAATTTAAACCTGTTTTCAGAATTCTTATCGCTTCATTAGATCAATCGGTATGTTTGGCAAAAAACACGTCTAAAATACTATGTCGCGTATGTGATAGATAAAAACAGAAAATCACGGTATCGAATCCCCTTAAATTTAAAAATAAGAAAAGTTGGGAAAGTGAAGGGCAATCCAGATAAAATATTTGTGTTGGGAGAAGATTTTAGATACTGAGAGGAGCGATTTTACCATGACGACGTGTGTTTTTTTTTAAATTTTTTATTGAAAATACTTTTAATGTAAAATGTAATTTATATCGATGATTATTATTGCACTATACGATACCGCAAATATTATGAATTATGCATTTTTTCTCCATTATAAATAAATATTATGTATAATATATTTTTTAAAAATGTGTATTATACAATAATTAAGTCATAATATTATTACTTCTGAGTTCTGATATTATTATTACGTGACTTGTCACGACGTCACGTCTTGTAAGTTGTTACATAGTAGAAACGTTGTAATTATGACGTTATGACGATGACGTATGTTTAGTTTCAGGATAATTCTGAACAAAAATGTAATGGGAACGTATGCAGTGGATCGTGACGTGACCGCTGAACGTGGCCGCCGCGCCGTCGCGAAAAACGTTACTGACGCTGCCGCCGCAGATAGACAGTAACGACAAGTGCGTGCGACCCCGGTACAGTGGTATCGGACTCTGCGTTTGTAGTCTAAGCAACAACGCCGGTACAACGCGATAAATGCACAGTATATTTCAGCAATATTCCTCAAACTGTTTACGGACGCTACACCCGCGTCGGGCAATTTTTCGATATTTTCATTTTCGTGAAAAATAAGGGTATAAGAAATATCAAAAATTAAAAATGCTCATATCTTGCTTGAAAATTAAAATATTAAAAAATCGCCTCCTCTAAGACCCAGATAATGTTCTCACCTAAAATTTTGATAATAGGTAATTTCCCTCTAGTATCAAAACCAACAACACACTATTGAGAATAGTGAACGACAATTTGCTATGTCGTGCTTGTGTAAGACGGAGACAACCAGTGGCGGTTTTCCCGGGGAGGCAAGGGAGGCAGTGCCTCCCTTGAAAATAAGAGAAAATACATGGTTAATATTATTTAAATTATAAAATGTTGTGTGTTTATATTTTCAAATATAGACACTATTATAAAAGGGAAATAAATAAAATATATATTTAAATTATGTATTGAAGGGACTATGATGGCCGTGATGCCCATAAGTAAGAGACTGGCCAGTCCCCGTGCGCAACAGGCGAATATTATATTAATATTGTACTGATATACTGTATTACTACATAGTACGGCTGCCCCTCCATGCGTCCCGTATCGGCAGCGGCTACCAACTTTCTCATGAGGCAACTGCCGCCGCCGTTATCGATGCGTTACATGTGTACACAAATATACACACACAGATGCACATAAAATATGTGAATAGCGCATGCGCGACTCTCTGTGGAGACTGCACATAACCGTAGCCTCCGTTGGCAAACGTCACAGGCTGTGACTTGCAGCGCCTCAGTGGCTGACTATTAATCATTATAGATTATACACTTTATTGCACGTTATCACTAATAAGTTATTATCAATAACAATGGTATAATAGCAATAAAATATTATATTTATTTTTCATACTATATTACTATGATTTAAATTGTATTATTGTATTTTCTGTGTGATAGATATTGTGAGTGTGAGCGCCGAATTACATAGTTAATAATTTCTAGTTAGGTATTTTAATTATAAGAAATAATGAAAATTAAAATCTTCTGACAGATTTTTAATGAAAAAATATGGTTTTTAAACAAAATAAATGAGTTTTGAGAATTGGGGGATTTGCGCTAACATGTCTTGATGGGTACAATATCGTTGCCTCCTCAAAAATTTAACGGCAGAACTGGAGACAACTCATACGAGTGTAGCGTCCTCTTAAGAGTTTTGTAAATAATTGAAGTACACACTCCCTAAAAAGTTAAAAACGTTGCTTTGCAAAAAATCCAAAGTCTTGGAGAGATATTATTTTGTATAAAAATGAGAATACGTATAAAATTACTAAAATATAAGTAGAATTGATATTGAATTAACACTATCTGATTATAAATCAAGTATAAGATAATATATTTAACTAATATGTTGGACTCTCAAGTCAATTTTGAGACCTATAACCGCCGAATATTTAAATTTTAATTCTCCGAATGTACGTTGTTTCCGATTGTTTCCATGACGACAATAAATAAAAACAATATAAAAATGAATGCCAAACCGAAAGTTTTACACAAAATAGATTTTATTTTTTGGTGTAACTTTAAAACAAATGACCGAGATACATGAAATGTTCAGTGGTTGTTTATATTTTCATTTTATAGATACACACGATACAATTATCAAAATGTTTTGAACTGTTTATGGACATTTTCAGTTTCCAATTTTATTAGTTTTTTTTTCTGTAAATGTCAATACAATTTTCTTTGTTGGGTAAAAGAGATTGAAAATTGTATATATTATTATAATTACATTTTTAAAATATTAAAATTCCATAGGAAGTCAGAATTTTTTATTTTTAAGCATTTGAACTTCAAATCTTGACAAAATACGTAAAATTCACAAAAATGTGCAAATTATTTTAAGTTATAAATTTCTAAAAATTTTTCTTTTTAAATCTAAGATTTTAAAATTTAATACAAAATTCCTATAAGTTTGTCTACTTTTATCAAAAAAAATGTCCATAAGAAAGTCAAATTAAATTTTTATAATAATTTTTAAAACATTGGATATTTACTCGATTTCTCAAGTAACTATTTCCTTATTTTGTTGAATTAAAAAAATGAATAACCGTAGACACTTGAAATTTACATCATGTATTTATTTTATCAATTTATATAGGTACCTGATAAAATGTTCAAAATATTTTGACTGTTTTCGAACTGTTTACGGACATTTTCAATTTTCAATTTATTTAGATTTTTCCTATAAATGTTAATACAATTTTATTTGTTGGGTCAAAAAGCGTGGACATTCAATACAAGGCTCCTGTACTATCACAATAGCAGATGAAAAATATTATAAATACATTTTTTTTATTTTTAATCTAGAACTTATACAATCTATACTAAAAAAAAAAAGTACAATAAGTATAATGTATGTTTATTTAAATTAAATTAAATGTGATGGCCTGAGGGAAAAACCATCCAGTTAAAGTACTCCAGCATTAAAAATAAGAAAAAAAAACATACATAAGCATACATTTTTTACTTTTGTAGCTAAGGATTGGAAATTTAAACAACGTTCTATTCAATTACTTTAATTTAAGCAATGCTCCATTTAGACATTTTGCGCCCTAGTACAAAAAGAAATTGGTGCCCTCGAAGCCTCAGTGAAAAAAAAAATGCTCCTCCCTAAGGGGCCTGCTCACGGAAAATACGGGAGACATATCTTCATTAACCTCTTAGATTTTGAGCAAAGAAAAGAATATTTGTTTTACAATGTTTGCTTTTTTTTTAAAACATTGTTTAGTAATTTGCTTGATCCTCTCTCCGGAAAGATACATTTAAATTTATGTCACTTAAACCTTTCTTATAATTCATCATATAAGTTGTTTTTTTTAATACATATTTAAGTATGTACTTCATGAGTACATAAAATAAAATTATATAAAACTATGCAAATTAATATTTTATATTTTTTTGTAAACATATAATATTTTATATAAATAATGTAACTATAATATAATATACCTAATATTTAAATTTTTCTTCTACTCTGTAGTGTTGCAAATCCTTGAACTATGCTTGGTTTAAGGTATTACATATTTTAAACTATTTATTTTTACACATTTACTTGTAAGTAAATTTATGTTGTATAGACATAAGACATATAGTGTACCTATATTTACTTTCAAATATTGAGGTTTTTTCACCAAACAATTCTTGCATTTTTTTTGCATTTGTTAATAACAATAAGTTGTTTTTTGTTTTTAACAAAGCTTTTTTACGATTTTGACTACCACTTAGCTTTTTTTTCGGCCATAATTAAATTCATATAAAAGTATAAAACAAATATAATTATAAATAAATAATCAACATCTAACACTCAACAGCGCTGAATAGTGACAACTAACAGAAATAATACGTAATCAGTAATCACATTGGCATCATTCGCAAATACTGTGGATCGAAACACTCGAGTTTATTGTCTAAGTTATAACTATCTAATAATAAGTAATAACTGTGTTGTAAAATGGCACGCTGCACACGATAGAAAAATATGCCGTATTGCCCGTATTATTATAAATGACTGATGTCTATTGACATAATCACAACAGATTTGGGAACTGTTATTAGGTATATTAAAGGAGCACACAACACAAAAAATAAGTTTTTTTTATTTGAAAGAATGTTCAATTCTAAGGATAATTGTATAGGTTTTACGTTTCTACTCACATTATTCAATAAGTTATGAACAATTGAAAAAAGACGCGTGACGTCAAAGATTTTAAATATTTAAAAAACTAAACGTCATATAAAAATTCTGATTTTTGCGTTATCTTAAACACATAAAACCACACATTTATGCGTAAATTAAATTTTAGAAACAAAATTTTTAGGTGGATAAATCGTTGTGAGAAGCGAGGAACTGTTACACGTATAAGATAGGCAATTACGAAGAGTAGGGCCCAATGACGTCACGCGTCTTTTTTACATTTCTTAATATCTCTTAAAGTAATAATTTTTTTACATTAGATTTTCACCAAATCATTTAATATTGCCATAGCTACAATAATTTAACATTAAAAAATAATTAAAAAAATTTTTTTTTGTGTTGTGTGCTCCTTTAATAATTATTATCGATCGCTGATAGCTATATTGCTATAAATACATTGGTTGTTTGAATAATAAATTTCAAACAGCATGATACTATATAATATAATATAATACTATAAATTATACTAAATTATATTATATAATAATGTTATAAAATAATAAAAATTATACAATTGTAATAATTCACAAGTAAACAATTATCTGACCACAACATTTTGGCGCCCGGGGCAATTGTACCCAGCGCCCCCCCCCCCTAAATGCGGCCCTGAATTTAAGATTATAGTTTCGAGCACGCAACCCGATTTCGACCGAAGCCAAACAGCAGTTGGCATGTCGTGAATGAGCAGGTCCTGGTTTGTATCGGGATTCAAGTAAATGGAAATTTGTTAAGATAAGGGACCAAAGTTAAATTGTTGACAAAAATATTTTTGTTGTATATTATTCATCCTCTTATGTAAACACATCGTTTCGTGCTAAAAAGTACCTATTTCGTATCATCTTGTCTGTGCAAAATCATTATGAAATATTTCATAGTTTGTTAAAAGGTACCTATGTAGCTATTAACTTATTACGCAAATAGAAATAAAGGAAAACTGTTTTTTGTTTCTCCAGAAAAGTAGTTGAAAATGTTTTACTTTAACAAATTGCCATTAATTTACATTAAACATAAAATAATATAAAATCGATATCCCTTTATCAATAGCAAACGAATAAAATACAAAGGTCTGGCCATACCATATTCTCTCACCATATTTTCTACGGATACCAAAATTATTATTATCGATAATAATATTATAAAAAATATTATTATTTTTTCTTATACAGTTACCTATTCTATTGTTCTAAATGTGATAAAATCCCAAATTACCAAAACCTTGGTTTTTATAATGGTGTGTTATTTTCATAATAAAACCAATTTTGTAAATTACTGTATCTATTAAATGCAATTTTAAAATAGTTTTGAGTTTATTATTGACGAATTAGTAAAAATGTGTACATTTAGAATAAAAAATTATTTCAGAAGTTTCAAATGTAATATTTAATCACCAAGCTCTAAATTAATCGGTACCTACGTGAATTGTTCAATACATTTATATTACAATTGTTATCGTATTGTTTTAACATTGTATTAAAATATATAATATCTACTGCTAAATTATACATACATAATACTATCATGATGATACTTATTATTTTGTAGACATAGTTCCTACCAGTGGCGTCCAAATAACCATGATGCCTATGTAATGTCAATATTTTAGCTATAAGAAAAACTTACGTATTACATTTTCTAAGCTTTTTGACCGGATAAATAATTTTTTATTGATATTTGTAGAAAAAATTTTAAATAATTAAATATAGTCCAAGTGAAGACGGTATAAATAAGGTGGTTACCAAAAAATTTTAATTAATTAAAATTTTTTTTTTCCAATTATTTTAAAAAATTAAAAATAATTCTACTCAAGTTTAATACAATCCATTATACATTAACCCACTTATAACCTACTGTACAGCAGAGCGAAATCCACTTGCCCGTTTTTTTATAGTTATTTTATGTTCACGGGTTCTACTCGTTCGTCAGTTTCCGCGGCGGCGGCGGCAGTGCGGCGTGCGGTTGTATGCATAGACATAATATAGATGGACTGCGCGTTCCTCCCCCATCACAAAATCAATAAATTCAGCCATAATAACAAGACCTGAGAAGGTAAAATAGCATGGATAAAACATTTTTACTGTTTTTATTCCAAGATATTATTGAAGGCACAATTGTATTGATTCCGTATTTCCGTATTAGTATCATGGATGAAAGCTGGTGAAATAAACATTTTTCCATGATTATTTACCTTTTACATAAGTTTATTATTGCTGACATGATTGCTGGCTAAACGCGCAATCCATCTATATTATGTCTATGGTTGTATGTATTGTTGCCCAATTGGGCGATTACGCTATTTATTAGAGTTCAGTTATGGTGATAACCTAACCAACGCCGTACGCGTTCGAGATAGGCAACTTAACCTTCGGCGATGCCGTACGCACTAACCAACGCCGTACGCGTCTTGGATAGGCAACTTAACTTTCTGCTGTGCCGTACGCACTACTGATGTTAAGCTATATCACGACCGTCACACCACAGACAATAGGAGTACAGAGGAATAATTAATGGGAAGACAATTTAGACATAGTACACGGGATGAAGGATATAATATTCAGTTGAAAGGAAATGCCCTGTGGTTGATTCTATGTGGTGCATTAATTCACAGGGCTTACATGAAATTGGGCACAACTTATCTGACAAAAATTAACTTACGAACTATCTTAAATTACTAAGGCAGGTCACGATGACTATGGTACCTTGACTCTGTAGTAGCTCTGGTCGACCTCGGCGGCCTCTCACTCACCCCTGGTGCTGGCGGACTTATGCGTGATGATTGAGTCAGTTGACACTCACGGATAGATGTATGGACACAGGTACAATGAACACT
>NC_042493.1:126007430-126007714 GCF_005508785.2 Acyrthosiphon pisum
TACAAAATGTAGGATTGCGAGTATGAATTATTTTATAAAAGTGCTTGATCCAGCCAAATAACACACAACGTAACACATCATATAAGGTTTTATTGATATTACAATTTAACTTGCGCAGTTACAATTAGAGCTCGTTAACTATAATATTTTTAATAATAAGAAAAGCTCAATGATTCGACGCACCGCGAACTTGAACTCACATATACAAAAAAAAGACAATATAAAATATAAAATGTACGTACAAAAAAATGTAAACGAAATGGAATGGTGAATAATAATAATAA
>NC_042493.1:126007814-126016941 GCF_005508785.2 Acyrthosiphon pisum
AACAGAAATAAACGATATTTCACAATTTCTAATGTTCAAGTAAAGGCGTATAAAGGTTACCATACGATCAGTCAGTTAGCTACTTGTTGGAAAATTACCTATGTCAAATATAACGATTACCTATATATGGAATTATTATATTATCTAAAAAAGTAAGTTATTAAATTGTTAATTTAACCTATTTTAATATATATATATATTAATTTAGCTAACTGACAGAGTTACATTAAAACTGTCCTTTAAAATTTTTGTTTGAACAGTAATATAAGTTCTTTATTTCTGTGTGTAAAATTAGTTTAAATTTATTAATTATTGTTTATTTTATTGGTCAGTGATAGTTTATTCTAGTAATAATACTAATAACTAATAATTAGTAATATTTAAAAAAATATTTAAAGTTTATAATAAGAAACTATTTACATTATATTTACAGTCAATAATGATGTTGTCTATACATTAGATTCTGCTTCTAAATTATAAAATATTAATTGTAATGATTTTTCGAGCGGAGTGATAAAATTTTTTAAAGAAGTTATATATATGTATATTCAACTACTTTTAGGTGCGTATACCCATACATTTATTTACCAATACACCACTGTGTTAAAGTATTGCCAAAATGGGCCATTAACTACAAGAAATTTAACACAATTATTATTACATTAGTATAAATTATAACATTATATTATACAACTAATAAGTTGCTTTAGAAAAGTGTGCTGTTTTTGTTGATTTGTTTTAAACATTAGGTACGATTGAAAATAATTGTCATTTGTCATGATGTGGTATAACGCACGGTATTGAAGTTCCCGTTATCGAGAATATAATAATTACTGTTGTTGACACCTTCAATACTAAGCATTATTTCAAACACGAAATACCAGTTTTGCTATTATTTTATTTACAAATTATTCTTTGTCCTGTGGCCCATTGGCGCAACATGGGGGCGGGGGTTATACACGCTGTAGAGTCTCCCAAAAAAAGCCCTCCATGGGTTAAATAAATAGCTTTGTTAGGTTGGCTGTAGCCCCCCCCCCCCAGAATTTTACCCTAGTTACACCTTTGCTGAGGCCTGGCATTTGCAGATCGCTTGTGACAATGTTAACGTGTTGGCGAGCGGCGACCAAATATATTAAATAACTTGTCGTTAAGTCATTAATCGCCATAACTAACTTGCATTGTCCTGAATCCCTACATGTACGCTACCTACCACCCATCCTCGCCATAGTGTCGTCGTCGCGTGAAATGGAACGTATAACCCAGTCGGTCAGGCGTGTGTGTATAGTTGCCTATCACCTCGATTAGTAGGTATCATCAATACTATTCCAATTTTTGGTATTTCTATCTCGGTTCATTTATGGCACGCGGAGAAAAAAAAATAATTTAACTTATGGCAAGCAAATATAGAACAATGTTTTTGTAAATAAGTAATGCAAGTAGTTTGTTTAATATGTTTATAAATATAAATATTATTTATATTTGAATTCAATGATAAATCATTGCACTTATATGAAAAATGATTCTGAACGGAGAACGTTGTGTCAGCCTGTCAAATTTAATAGTTAAAAAAAAAATGAATACAAATCGAAAATATCTCGTTGCCATAAATAGCGTATTTTTTTCTAGAGGTTTTAAAACATTTTGAGAACCTTCTGTTAAAATTTCTAATGTTAGCTATGAAAAGGAAAACTTAAATGAATTTCTAACTGAAAAAAAAAATGCAAAATTTGATATTAATAGCTTATAAAAAGATAAAAAGTCAATATTGGTTGAATATAAATATTTGGTGAATATTTCAAGAGATTACTGTTATTCATTTAGAAATAGATAAAAATTCATTAATTTACCGATGGAAATCCAATTTCATAAATATTTTTAATTCAGACGTTTATACAAAAAAATAATATTAGTTTCCGGTAAACATTTTATGTGTTCAGGGTAGGAAAATTTGTGAGGAATCTTCTATAAAAATGTTTTATCATTAATTGCATAAAACAATTAATAATGAGTAGGTATATACACAAAATATGTATAATAATAAACCATAACTTTTTATGTGATTTGAATTTTGTAATTATTTATTTATTTTTATTTTATTATGTTAATCTTTTTTTTTCTTTTAAAATTTTATTAGAATATATACAATCTGTAATATTATTTACGAGCGGAATTTACAATGACTGTAACCACGTGAGGGGAGTAGCTACCCAGCAGTAAATAGTAACACTCGACGTGAAGTAAATATTCATCATAAGTGTTATATTATGTTAAATTATTATTTATTACTTTTATATTTCTTTAATAAATAATAAATTAATGATATTTTAAATGAAAATCTGTGTGTTTTATAATAATATAAACCATTATAAATTTATAATTCAACTCATGTAGCATAAAATAAGTTAAATCTTAATGTTGTCAAAATTCAAAAGATCATTCAAAAAAAATTTAATAGTTATTTTTATTCTGCTCTGCACTAATGCTTAAATATCTTGAATAGCATCGCATTATTATTTAATAATCAATATCACATAGATATATCTTGTATTATGTGAGGTTACTATAAAACATCGCAAAATTATTTTTAGTAATGTTGCATTTATAGTAAATGCGACATATAAGTATATAATATTATATGTTCAAAATCTTGAATAACTAGTATTTTAAAATATTGTGAGGTATTTACTATTTAGTGTCAACAGATATATAATGATTTTTGAATGTCAGCAAATACAAGCAATAACAATCTCTGCAATATGTATTAAAATAACAAATTTAGAGATATTACATGTTGCAAAGTTGCAGTGAAATTATTACATATATATAAAATCAATATAATATTGCACGGTGGGCATCAAATAATAACGAGTTAAAAATTATGGTGAAATCAGCGGTATAGTTCTGTTTTACTGAACACCATTTTTTAATTTTTTTTTATTTTAACGTACGTTTTTAAGCATGTTGAAAACGATGGTAAAGTCACAATTTGGCGGTCGGACTTCCAACTTAGTGTTGAAGTTTATATGCACTTCGAAGTCCGGGACTCATCCAAGGTGGTTTTACATAAAAAGTCGAGGGATGTTTTGTTTTTAATTGTCCGAGCGAGTGCTGCAGCGATCTAGTGACTACGCCGAGTGTATATGAAAATTTTCAAAATACTATACATTTAAATTACCTACATATAACTTTAAAACTAAGGCTGACCTCCAAATTCTGACTTCACCATCGTTTTTACACGCTTAACTACATAAGAACGTTAAGACAAGATAGTCTACACTGATTACGGTGTATAAATACATTTTTTTAATAAGTCATACATATGTTTATTATTTTTTAAATACGTTAATGTGTTTTAGAAGTGAGGGGACTCGCTGATTGTGCAAATCGTATTTAATTTCACCATTATTCTTAACTCGTTAAAATTCGTATAGGTGCTGCGTGCGACAGTAAATTACAGCAGTGTTGTGTGCATTTATATAAACGTGAAATCACAAACTTTGGAAGGTTATAATTTCCAAAATAATGATTTCAGCATTTTTTTTTACACCATTGTTCTTAACTTGTTAAAATACGTTTTCAAAAAAATATTGTGTACACAACACAACACAACTGTGTACAGCTTGTACGTATACATGTTATAAATGCTCTGGGGAGGTCTATCCCCTTCATCCCCCTTAACGACACCCCCGAAGGCCACATTAAACGCTGTTGAGGTGTCTAATTTTTGTATAATATATAGTTACCAGGTCGATCGTGTACTGTGTAGATAACCTGGTAAAACGTATACGGACCGTTCGTTGAAACATAGTACATATTATCAACACATTCCAGAATATAAGTATATAGGTAGTGATGTTCAATATAAATTCGTTTTAATTTTTATCTTTAATGAAATATACCAATATAAAATTAAAATAACTTTAAAAATTAATTACTTACATTTTTTTTAACATTTCAAGCTATGAATTACAATTTATTTTTTACGAAGTATGCATACTATGTGTAGAGTCATTTTTCCTAGGAGAAAATTTGTTTTTACATCCTATTAACATAAACTTTTTACAATCAAAGATGTGTGAAAGAAAATAAATTATTTGGTTTATATTTCAATGATTTATACTTCTTGGGTTTCTTAAAACATAAGGATTAATCATAAGGAAGAGGACTTGTTCAGGATGGGAGTCCAAGATTGGAGAGAACTAGTCCAGGACAGAGACAAATGGAGGGATTTAGTGATGGCGGTGAAAACTCTTAAAGAGTATTAGGGCCATATAAAGAAGAAAAAAGAAGATTATTATTTATTGAAATACATTTTCGATGTCCGTCAATTTATCTCCATTAAAGATTTTTAACACAAAATTTTTTTTTTTATAATATCATTTATACGCTTCGGGGGACAATGCATTGTGTGCGCGCACGCGTGTGTATACAATGTGTGTAATTGTGCGTATACAATATATTATATTCGCCTTCCCAGATGACCCCCTTAGGTGACGTTGGTGGCTGTTGTGTGTAATTTTAATCGGACACAATATGCTATTATACGCCGCTATTATACCCCGCCGCCGATGTACCTATCATTTTTTTCGTCTATAACCCTTTTGGCTCCCGTTCCGCACAAAGATCAATTTCCAAATGACTCCCGTTGTACAAATATGTCCAATCATCATTAGGCTTTCATGAAAAATGAAAATTATTTGCTCCACGTGGAGCCGGTTATTTAGTGTGGATTCCATTACCGTTAAAAAGTTAAAATTAACTTAACTTTTCAACACAGGCTTGTTTTATCGTATCATTAGGTGTGTATTATTTTTTTTTTTCATATTATTAAATTATTATAATAATATGTGTATACAAAGCGTATAATACAATATTATAATTTTATTGTATAATAATATATTGTTAGTTTATAGTTTATGCCCGTGCTAATCAAAATGAAGCGCCGTCACCATCGTTCAAAAATGAAACTAGTTGCCAAAATTCAAATGTTCACAGAAATCTTATAAAATGACCTGTTAGTTACATGGTAATTACTATAATAATAATCAAGGCTGGGCAAGTTAACGATGTTTTTAACTCGTTAAGTTAAGTTATTTTTAAAATAATTAAGGTAAGTTAAGTTATAATATTATGTTACAATACCTAATATATATATATTTTTTTCGGAATGCCAACGTTGTATTTAAAATTATGCGTACCTAATCTTAAATCTAGTGATGATCAAAACAAGACCAAGACCAAGACTTTCAAAATTTGGTCTTGGTCTTGGTCTTGCAGACTCAGTCTTGATCTTGGTCTTGGGTATACACCTTAATATTGGTCTTGGTCTTGGTCTTGGTCTTGGTCTTGCAGACTCATTCTTGGTCTTGGTCTTGGTCTTGCGCAAGACTCTTGCAAGACTCTTGCTATTTTCACAAAATATATAAAAAAAAAACTAAATACCTGTTATAGCTGTGTGTAGGTTTTTTGCTATGATCTCTAAGATGAAACTCAGTCCAATATATTACATAGTATATTCATAAATCAAACATTAACATAAAACAAGTCAATCGATTTAATTTTTATTATAATCGTTTAAAACTTTGCATTTTAAGTTATGCTTATATCATATTATTTGTATGAATAAATTTACCAGCATAATTAACTTTCTAAGTTTCTATTGCATTTATAATAAATATCAATAGGTTATTACCAATTGCTAATTACTAGTTATTGACCAATATAATGTTTACAAAAATTAAATTGTTGTTTTTTTAATGTTCACTTTAACAAATAGTAATATTTAAAAAAAAACTGTATGGTTTGTTCCAAATATTAAATTGCTTAATAATTATATTTATTATAATGATAATATTTTTTATTTATAATTAAACTCTTTTTCTTCTTTTATTCACCAGTGTCCAGTACAGTACTACTAAAAGTTTAAGTTTCTTTTAATATAATATATTGGCAATAAACCATTTCTGTAACAAACAACAAGCTTACGACACTAATGAAATTTTATAGGTACTGTATAAGACACTAGTTTAAGAACACAATGTCCAGTACAGAAAAATCCAAGCCTGGGCATTGACACGTTAAAAAGTTAAAAGTTAAGTTAGTTTTAACTTTTAACTTAACTTTTTTAAATTTAATTTTCATTAACTTAATTTTTAACTTAACTTATTTTAATTTATATTAACTTAATAAATAACGAGTTACTTTTAATCAAATTCAAGTTAAGTTAATTTATAAATAATTTAATAATAAAAATAAAAATTATTATTGATATTACATAACCATTTACTAGAATAGGGAATTACAAATATAGTTAAATCAATTTCTTAAATAAATATTTTACTGAAGTATAAAGTTGGCTATATTCTCTAACAGTTTTAGACTTTTAGTACCCTGAAAAAGTAATCAGAGTTTAAAATTAAGTACATTCTTAAATACCATGTTATTTGTCTTTAATAATTTTAAAAAAAATGTATAGTACTTATCTGTATGAGTGTATTAATAAATCAAAAGGTTGTATTTGTTTTGGCATTTTCAATATTGTATTTTTTTCGTACCTACTTCATATTTCTATTAATTCAGTACCCATGTATAGAAAAGCTATTGGCTATTTGCTGTGTTCAATAATATTTATGATTTTTATTATTTAAACCATATTACTGGGTATTTATAAAGATATTATAAAAAAAAATAATAACTTAACTTAACTTAAGTTAATAAGTTAATTGAAAATGTTCATATAACTTTTAATTTAACTGAGTTAAAAAAAAAAATAGGTTAACTTTTAACTATTAACTGAGTTAAAATGTTTTACATTAACTTAACTCAGTTAAAAATTATCATTAACTTGCCCAGGCTTGGAAAAATCACACAAGCTACGAACAAAAATAAAAATGTACTTCCTATTAAAATGATACCTACCGTAGTCCGTAATGACTTTCAGCAATTATTAGTTAGGTTGGTGTGATGGACGCGTCGTGTCACGGAGCACAGTGCTTACAAGTGACACCAGAAGGACGTGACAACATATATTATTTTCAAGTTATTGGTGGGTAATAACACGCCCGTGGACATACGCCACTCATTACGTTTGCCCGTGGATATAATGACGGCGTCGACCGCACGGACCGAAGACGGAGGCGCGCAGGTACAGTGGAACACACACCGATAATGACGGACACGCAATTTCAACTTTTGGCTTGGGAGGGCTGAATATATTAAAGGCAAACAGACCATTGCAATATAGCATATTAAAATTGTATGTCCTAGGTTTTTGGGGGGGCTTATCACCTCCCAAGCCCCTCCCCCAATTTGCGCCCATGCGGACACGCAACACGACGGCGCGGCGTTTCGTAATTCGTATAAACATTGCAGGCCGACGGCACACCAAGGGGTGACATGAGAACGACGGCGGCGCTTTAACATGGCCGGAGCTTGAACACGGGTCCATGACCACTTAGTGGTTCCACTGGCAGTAAGGGCTGCACAAATGCCATCAGGAGGGAGCCTGTCTCTAACCAAGTCGTAAGTACACGGCCATACGAAATTTGGCGATAAAAATGTGTGCACGCGCCAATCCGAAATAGAACGTCGCAGTCGACCGCCTTCGTCATAAGCTGCATACTGGTAATCACCAGGGTTGGGATTTTATAGCATTTGCATATTTCTTATGAGATGCTTAAAAAATTGCAGAGTAGGCTAAAAATGTGTTTCATGATACTGAGAACTCAAATTCAAAATTGTATTTTCCTTATTTTTGCATATTTTGTGATTTTTTTAATTTTTTGTGCTTTTTTGGACTTTTTGAGTCTATTTTGCATTTTTACCTGTTTTTGAATTAAAATCGGTCATATTTTATGAAGTTATATTTTAGAAAATGTGTTTTTAGATTTTTGTCAATTGAATTTTTACGATAATTTCGTATTTGGTATTTTTTTTTTTTTACAACCCTTCAGAATTCTGATCAGAGTGACTACATTATTTAAAAACTTAAGTAACTACAAGCTATGTATAATAATTTGTAGGTAATTGAAAAATTATTAATTAATAAATTTCCCTTTTTTTTTGGTTATTGTGATATTTTTATTGCATATTTTCATTGCTTAACTGATATTTAATGTAATATTATAGCACATATTTATGTAATTTTAAGTGCTATCAAATCCCAACCCTGGTAATCACTAATCAGTGTCCGGTATGACCGTATAGGTAATATAAACAGGGCCGCATTATACTAGGTGCAAATTGAGCATTTGCTCCAGGCGGCAAATTTTGCAAAATTTGTACTACCAGTCTAATAAATAATTAATTACAATATGTTAAAATATTTTTTTATAAAAATGGTTAGTTTGATAGCCAATTCATTATTAGCAACATATAGATACAATCACATACATTAACAATTAATTTATGAAGTTATAAATGGCTCTATGACAAAAAAGGTGGGTAAGCGGATGTCACTCTGTTGTACAGTAGGTTACAAGGTGGGGTCACTGTATAATGGATGGTATTAAATTTGAATTCAATGATATATTAACATTGTATACAAAATACGATTCTGAGCGGTGACGGTTTGTCAAAGTGGATGTCTTATATTATATTTATATTGCTGAATGTTATTACTTACCTACTTATTATTACTACTTATTAATACGGTAGCCAGTTGAATTAATATTATAAAATTACAACAAAATAACTTAAATAGTTATCTTGGTTTTTAAATATGTAATTTCATGCAAATTTAAACTTAAAATAACTATAAAAAAAAAATATTTATGTTTATGTCTTTTTTAGATTTTTTGGTAACTGAATACTTACGTAGAACTTACGTGGAACTTTGTTTTAAAGTTTTAATCATCAGTTATAAAAGTTGAACATTTTATAAATTTTTAACTACCTACTAAATAATTTATATTTATATAATTACATTTGATAAATTTCGTCAAAATTTGAACTTTAAATACTTATAAAAAAAATTGTACCTGGATTTTTAATATTTTTCATCTGTCTTTGAAAAAATATATTAGGATCCTTCTATTATATTTTCAAGCTTTTTACCCAAAAAATAAAATTTTATTGATATATTAATAGAATAATATAAAAATAAAATAACTATCCTAAATGGTATAAC
>NC_042493.1:126017710-126025824 GCF_005508785.2 Acyrthosiphon pisum
ATGCATATATATATCTACAAACTGTCATTTTGCAACCAGTAATACACAACACTTCGTTACTATAAGAAACAGTATTGTTATTTTTTATTATTAGCTTAATTGCACCCACACATATACACATCTACACACACCACCTGCACACTAGTACTCACAGGTCTTGCTCGGCGAACCTGTCCAATTCCTGTTGAGTACTATTACATAAATACACACAAAAAACAAAGGTCGGTCGGTGTGACACTCATCCAACAATTATAAGCGCAGTCAATTACGCAAAGGTGATCGGGCGCGCGTTCTATTGTTGTAACGCTCCCGGCCCTTCCAATAACAGACACAAAAAAAAAATTAAAAAAAGAAAAAAAACACCTACATCATTGTAAAATCAATACATTCATCACTCCGTTCAGAATCTAAAAATAGTCACCTAAAGTATGAGGCAATGTGACATTATTTTGTTATTGGAAAATCGCAATCAAATTTGTACCTACTAGAAATGTATTATAATGATATTCTTATTACTGAACTACTCTGCGATGTGAAATTGGCTGGAATGTATTCACTTATACTGAATTCAACAACTGATAGTGGGCAGAGAGTAAAAAGGTTTTATGTCGAAATATCCAATTTTTCAGGAGAGCATTTTTAAGGTTTGTTGTCAAATTTATTTTTATTATATAGGGATAGTTGTTTATAGTTTATATCAAAAAATCAAGCATGTTTTCTATAACAATATAACATGCAAATGTAGCATCTCACTATTTTAGTTAATTCTTTAAAAATAAAAAACAACAAAAAAACAGTTTGGAGTAAAAAGGTTCTATACAATAAGGGCTATTTTACTCGCTAAATATTTTTTTATTTAATAGATAGAAACTGTTTACCTTATAGCACATTACACAATTTTCATCAGTCAGGTCTACATCATTTGGTATAATATGATATAATTTTATTTAAAACGTCAATCATTAATATTTTATTAAATCACTTTTTATTTAAATTATTCTGTATAAATATATAATACTGTGATGCAACATTAAATACATTTAATACCAAATGAATTCATAAAATTAAAATAAAATAGAATCAAAATTCAAAACAATATTTTTTGACTTATAAGATACTGAGCTACGTAATTTTAAGAATAATGTGTGTGTATTATTTTTTATTTAAAATTTTCTTTATACCTGTTAAACAAATTAGTATAAAATGTTTGTTACTGTATAATACTGTGATGCAACATTAAATATTAACGTATGTTCATCTTCGGGCATACATATTTTGTATAAATTATCTATAATATTTTGAATTTTTCTTTAGTTATTTTTGGATTATTTTTACTTGATATAGTTAAGTTTATATTTTTTAAAGATTGTATAAATTTATAGTCGAGTTAGAACACAAGTTAATGTGAAGAAAATCATCTAAATCAATATACACCATGTAATGTTTTATAACACAATAATATCAATATGTCTATACAATAACTATTGATAATATTTTGGTTATTCAATATAAAACATTTTTATCTTCAAAAAAAGTTATAGAGTAAAAAGATTCTATCTAATACATTCAAAAATAACAAATATGTTAATTTTGAAGACATAGAACCTTTTTGCTTTGTGTATCCCATTCATTATTACTCATATCAAACTAATTTCTAGCTTAAAACATGCGCCATTGAAAACTCATAAGGAATATTTTCAAAAGTGAATTTCGAAGAAAAAAAACATAGAACCTTTTTACTCTGAGCACACGTGATGTGTCAAAGTTCGATCAATTTTATTTTATGTGTAAGTGTTAAGCGTGTTGTTCAAATGACGTGTTCATAAAAGAGTGATTATATTGTGTTTGATAGAACTGTAATTTCCACTGGAAATGAGATGTAGTTACAACTTATTTTGGAAAGTAGGTACCTATGTGACAAATATGACTTGTATTGGAGGCAAAATTCGACAAGCTATTATGATGGTGCATTTAATATGCAATGACTTGTAAAAGGATTATGCTCATTATAATACAAATAGAGTAGAAAAATGCAATACAATATTATGTATATCATATGGTGCAGCGCAAAATATTTGAATTTAACAGTAGTTGTTGATTGCTGTGCAGGACCAGAGTGTGTACACGATTTTTTTTTTTGATACAATTAGAAGTAACATTTTTATGTAAGTTTTTGTACCTAATATAACTTTTTGATAGGTGGGTGGTATTAACTATTCTCGAACTACCAACTAAAAAATATCAAACCACCCCTGAATATTATATTATACTATTTATACTATAATAAGCAAATATAAATATATACGTAAAGCTAATAGCTATTAATATCCACGAGCGTACAGCACGGCGTATTGCGGTACTGGTTAGTCAATTAATAGCGATAATATTATTATGTTATCTTGATTCTTGACGTGCCACTGGAGTGTGGGCTATAAGACGTCTACAACAAAAATATTAATATACTAAAAATAATGTTTATGCACTGGCGGTACTGCACTAAATTTAAATTAAACTATAACCAATATAAATTAAAACTTAACAGCATAATATTTTTCACCATACAAAATTGAAAATACAAATGTACATTGTATACCTAATCATTCGATTTAACAAATAATATCAATACAAAACTAAAAAATGTAATTATTTTGAACAATATTTTAAATTTAAGTGCGAATTGCGAGCAGTGTCGGCCTGGCCCAGGCGGCTAGGAGGCCGTATTTTTCAAGAAATAAAAGAAATTATTTACCAAAATGTACCTACTATATATTATAGCCCAGTGGTATGCGTTTGGATCCACTAAATAATTTTATAATAATATACATTTTACTATTTTAATGATACCTAAAATCATGACATCTTAGTCCGTGGTAATAATACAATTATAATATGATAATTTTGGAATCTATGATTGTGTTGAAATACGTACTGTGATGTCTGATCGATATTATATTATTATATATAATATATATTATATATCGATCCATATTATGTGATAAATATCTATAACAAGTTTTTAAATTATTTTTTTGAGATTTGGTATTTTTGAGAGGCCCTTTGAATAATTTGCCTCCTGGGCCCTTTAGATCCTAGGCCGACACTGATTGCGAGGCCCCTACAAGCGCGAGTCCCTAGGCAAATGCCAGCACTGCCTACCCTTAACGATGGCCCTGGCTCTCATCATATTTTTTTCACTCTCTTAAAGGTATTATAAAATTATTATAATATAATAAGCATGTCTACAGGTCATGCCTGTCATGCACAGACATGACCTGCAAAATTTGATCAAACTTAGGTACTTACATTATAAATTACGGTGCATAATATAAAAATGTTTATCTAAGACTCAAGTTTCTGATTTTGTGTTAAGTTTTTTGATTTTCATCACATAAAGTAAACATTTATAAAAAGTATTATTAGTAGAATTTTATTTTAAAATTACTAAATACAATTTCATATAACCTACCTAGTTATTTATTTATCTGATAAAAGGAATATTGTTTTTTATTCCTAATAAAAAAAGTACCACTGATTTAATTATTATCAGATGATAAAGCTTATTTCAAAATTTGGTGGTCACATTCCCAAACCCTAGTCTAGTTTTTTTTTTTGCATGACCTACGGACGAGGTCTGGACACGCCTATTAATTGTATTGTTTATCATGGACATAGTTGTTGTTCGAACCTGCCGCCGCTATAATACGCCGTGTGGCAACAGGTCCGCGAGACAGCGCCTCGCGCGGCCCGCGGACGACGGCGACCAAAAACTTGTCTTTTCCGTGCGCTCGAGTCGAGCGGACCGCATGTCGTGTCGCTTCCGTCGCGACCGCCTCGTGGCGCGTTTACAATATTATTTTATTATATTATTCCGTAGCGTCGGTACCTACGTCGGTTGTCGTCTGATTCCGACGTGCCATATTTCGCGCCATCCGACGTAATTGTAGATTCGACGCCGTATCGATTATCGTCGGGTTGTTGTCCGTTTCGCGACCGTTGCGTCTTGTTGTCGCGTGTTCTCCGCCAATATTCGCGGACGTATTCGTCCATTGCGTCGGTACATCAGTTCAACTGATTCAGTTGTCGTCTGATTCCGACGCGCCATATTCTCACTCGCCATCGTTCGGTGCCGCCGTCGACAGCTGCCGCGGACATCGATCACCTTCGCCGCCGCCCACACAGACTGCCGCCGTCATCGAAGCCGCCGATGTGTCGTTATCGAGGCGCATGTGCCGACCGGTAGTATATTATTATTATCATTTATATTATTATTGTAGTATAATCGGACACTATTGGTCTGGGCTCATGGAGAGACGTCTTCGCCAGCTTTTATATTATATTATACAATATTATTGTATTTTCGTGTTGCAATACACACATTATTATTATCATTATCGCAACATCGTGGTTCTCTTATTTACATTCGGTCACCTTATCCACCCAAACTCGTGAACACCATTTTTCTTATTTAAGTAGTTGTCCGGCCAAATGCCGATGAAGAGCCGGCAGCCCAAACAATTTTAGTACGTACATAGACATAATTTTTCCGAACCATGTTGTGGAGATTGCGGAATAGGTATTTAAATGTTCAATCGTATTTATTGAATATAAGTTAGATGTTTAATTATTTTATCATATTCAGAATACCCATATGCGTATTTAGAGAGCTTGTGTTGTGTATTTCGTTCAGGTAAATGTAAACTGCAAACCCCGTCTCACACCAAATTTTTTTTTTTTTTTTTTGGCTCGATATTTTTCACTCTAGTAAAGTCCGTAAAGATATTATAAAATTATTATAATCGATTATATTGTTTATCTCATATTGCAAAGGTATAGGAAGTAGATTTAGGCTTACAGGGCCGGCGAACACTATGGGCGACCTGGGCGATTGCCCAGGGCGCCAGCGCGGAATGGGTGCCAAACTGAAAATTATTTTTATTTAATTTATCTTTCAATGCCCTGTGTGCAAAAAAGATTCTCAGAGATGTTTTGTAGCAGTTATTTTGTGAAATGTGAAGTTTAATATTAGTACTTATAGGTATCGCGGAGATCATTGTAACTCTCATAGCAATCAGATAGAGTAACACGAGACTTCCCATTTCAGCGCACCGACTTCGCTAAGTGAAGTCCGGAAAAATAGGAAAAAAATATTCAAGCCTTATCAAATCACACCAACGACCTGGGTCGGAATACCTATACCCCTAACTTCAATGACCTACGCCAATACCTACAGGGACACACTAACAAGATACTTCATTAGAAGTAATATCGATGGCGTAGCGCACAAATGTGATAGGTGCAAAATTCGGAAAAATGAGTTTTTTGCATGGTCTGCTAGAGATCAGCGCATTTGTTGTAGTGCATGTGATCTGCGTGATATTAAATCACAATTTTCGTTTTCCTGAACAATTACGAAAATATCACTTATCACACTTGTGCGCTACGCCATCGATATAGTGTATTTAAACTCGTATAGGTCTTAGGTAATAGTCGGGTGTTTGGTACGTGGTTTAAGTATTATAATGAATTATGAATGTATTACAATATTTACAAACAACACTACCTGTTGTAACAACAATACTTATGATTTATAGACTTCTAGTTTATACTTTTTTCAATAAAGTAGGTAGGTAGCGGTAGGTAGGTAGGTATAAACTTATAAAACTTATCTGCCACTTACCCACTAATTACTAATTATTACCAAGCAACATGCAGTAAGTAATTAATCCAATCAACTTTATTTGTTAGTTTGTTATGTACTTATAAAAATGTTGGTTATCACTTATCAAACTAAATGTATGCAAGTTCATACAATCATCTATTATTTAATTATAAATAAAATAAAACAAGTATTAATTTTAATTTTTGACAAAATTAAATTCTTTATTAATATTTAGGTATTATTAAAACTTTAAACTAGGTACAGAAATGATTAATTGTTAGCATTAAGAAATCAGATTATTTATTATTTAGTATATCTAAGTAGGTATTACTTGAGAGCTAACATAAGAATAGTAAGTTTAACTATAGGTACCTATTGTTACTTTTTTTTTTATAATTCATGAGGTAGAGCTATAGCAATGAATTTGCTACGTGTTGGTATATAATATGAACATTTATTATTTAAACAGTCCAAGACAGTTAATTTTGAAGAATTATGACTATTATTGTTATTATAAAATGATTTAATTAAGCAAGATGTATTTTTATTTATATTACATTTTGTGATGTCTCGATGATTACACACATAGGCGTGTTTACGGGAGGGGCCGGGTGGGCACTGGCCCCACCGGCAGACTGTGTCTCCAACAAAATCATGCCAGGATAAAAAAAAATCGTGTGTACCCCGCAATACATATAGATTTTGATTAATTGTAATATTTTTAGCTACGCATTTATTAATTAGTGATTATATGATCATTATAATATTATGTTCATCAATTCTTTATAACTACATAACATTCAATGGTACTGTTGTGCCCATTTACCAGGTCTTGCGCTGTGATATCACAGATTAAATAATATTTTATCTAACCAGTGATAATATTGTTTTATTAGCTGAAAATATCCAATTACCGATTATCATTTCAAAAATGTAGAATTTTGTAGTAAAATTAGATATTTTACGACTTATTAAAATTATTAAAATGTTGTCAGTAACTTAAATTATTTATTACTGATTAGTTAATAGTTTTACAATTTGTATGTTGTGTACCTTGTATAATTGATGGGAAAAAAGTATTTTTATTGTTTTGACAATGGTTATACTTTTTGATCATACTTAAAAAATATTCCTACCATTGTGAATTTTATAACAAAAAAATGAATGTTTCTTCATTTCTCAAAAAAAAAATAGGTCTCACAATTTAAAAATTTGTTGTTCCCCTTCAGTCACCAAAGTCTGAACACGCCTATGATTACACAACGAACTCCCTAATAGGTTGTGGTTTTTTATAGTTTCTATTTTTAGATTTTGTCGATGATTATCTCACAACGACGTGATGTCAAGATGTATCTAGGATATCACATTCGACAATTGCATTATATTTGATAGATCGATACGACTCTGCATATAATAACACCCATAGTAGTCAAATAGTAATTTATATTTGTTATTTAAAATTTAAATCGCATAGAAATCACTTTGTGGCATATCAGAGAATATAATTATAAACACTTTTTTTTTATAATATCTATTTAAAATTACATAGTACCTAGTAGTTATGCGATGTCACATATTTTGAAACTAAAAAATACAGTCTCTGAGATATCGAAATCACCTTTATGCATACAGGTTACGCATTAACAATTTATACATTTTGAAATATTCATTATCTTTATCTAATGATGTTTTAATAATTGAAGATACATATTTTGAAATTGTCTAATGTCTCATATTTATATAATGAAGATGAACTATCATAATTCGTAAGAATATAACAGTACATCGATATTCGATACCTCGATAATATTTACCCATTTATAAATAAATTCATATGACTTGACGATTACTTCTAGATTCGTTAGAAACACCGCGGCGGTAAAACCTGTTTGTACCTCACGGCGAAAATACCTCAGCGTGGCGTAAATCAAAAAGACACAATTGCTGACACACACTAGTACACTACCAGTGTTGTTAAAATACTTTTATAAAGTATTTAAAATAACATCCAAATACTATATCCATTGTAAAGCAGTGGCATATTTACAGGGGGGGATTTGGGGGATCAATCCCCCACTTAGTATTTTTTTTGCCATTAAAGGATTCAAGTATACATATATAGACACTGAATCGTCAATCGTTTTAGTATTTACTATGTATTTTTCATTTTTGTACATATAGTAAGAAAAAAAATCAATTATAAGGTTATTAATAGACTGTTAGCTAAGTTAGCTAAGTTGCTAAGTATAATATTTAATATAATATTTTATATCAGTGAAGTAGGTAGCCAGAAAGACACTGGGGACACATACATAAATATAAAAAAAAAATATTTGAGATCATATGTAGGTGCTCGTGTAGGTGTTTATTATAAATACATTTAATTTCAAATCTAATGAAAAATAATCAATATGTTATTGTTATTCACTAAAATTAATTGATATTAAGAGGATTG
>NC_042493.1:126028269-126029425 GCF_005508785.2 Acyrthosiphon pisum
GTAGCGTCCTCTTAAAAAAAAAAATTTAGGAAATTTTCTGTATAACTTAATTTATTTTTAAAATTGTATTTATTATTAAAATTAATAATCATATGCATTTCAAGTTTCGGCATATTCACGATTCACAGACAACGACAAACGATGTAACCGAGTGCCAAGTGGTATGTCGATAACCGACTGACACAACAAGAGCGATTAAGTTTACGTCGTAATCGATTATTTATTTATCTTATATGTTATAAATAAATATATATATATAAATTATTATTTAGTGACTATGAAATTTAGTTTTAATTTTTCTACTTGACAAAATATTATTTTATACATTTTTTTAAATTTTCGCTTCAATATGCAATAAATTTTGAATTTTGCCAAAATATGCAAAAATATGCAATAACCTTTAAAGTTTAAATATGCAGAAATATGCAAAAAAAAATTTCACAATTAGCTTTAAATTATGATGATTCGTGGAGATAACTGACAACAAATCCAAAAATATGCAATTGCATAGAAATCCGTGCTCTAATAATCTATATAATGTATAAAGGAAAGTGTACTTTACCAATAATCAACGCAGAGCCGAACCTATTTGAGTTATCGATTTGAAATTTCGAGGATAGATTTTTATAATAATTTTATCGGGCACTAAGAAAGGATATTTCAACATTTTGATTTTAAAGGGTTGAAATCGGTAAAAATAATTTTTTACATGTAATTTGTATATCTATATTGATATAATAATAACAATAGCACAATATTAATTATTTATTTGATAACAGTTACTGCTGTTATTGACTGTTACTATAGTAGTAACTGTTATAAATCACTGTTCCTGTAATTTTTTCCCACCACTACCCGGAACACGTTAAAAAATTATTTGAAATATTATATTTATTCAATTTAATTGTTTGAATATTCTTTTTAAAAATGTCATCGATTGCAGACATTTTTGTCGATGGAATTTTGACACCTCAAATAGTTGTACCAATTATCGGTGATTGTTCCTGCCTTTTCCGTTCAATTTCATTTCATTTGTATAACATTCAAGAAAGATTCCAGGAGATCCGAAATACAATTGTTTCGTATGTGTCTGATAATTGGAATAACTTTATTACTATGTCTTACAATTCAAATGGTGACAACTTTTCCACTGCTG
>NC_042493.1:126029475-126031316 GCF_005508785.2 Acyrthosiphon pisum
AAGTGTAAATCAAAAAAATCAAAAATGTAGACTTAATGACAAATTCAAATCTGTTTTCAGAATTTTTATCGCTTCACTATATCAATCGGTACGTTGGACAAAAAACACGTCTAAATTCTTATGTTGCGCGTGTGTTAGACAGACAGGAAATCACCGCCACCAATCCCCTTAAATGTTGTGTAAACTGTACAGTATGTATAGTAGGTAAGTATAGGAAACCTCAAAGGGTGGTGTGGGGGCAAAGCCCCCCACTATTACATATGTCATTCAGTGCCTCATCCCCTCCCTTTAGCAATTCTTAAATACACCGCTGTTGTAAAGTATTTGAAATAATTTTCAAATACAAAAAAAAATTCAATTTAATTCTAGGTATTAGGTAAGGTATATTAATCAAACATTTTATATTTTCTAATGTTTTCGTATAGCAAAGTTAGTAATCAACGGTGATCAGTAATCACACAGTATATTTTACAGTCAATAAATATGTGAATAATGAATATAGCTTTTGCTTGAAGGCTATAATATATTTTAAATTAGTACCGTTTCGATTGTTGTTGACGGTAAACTGTATTCTGTAAAAAAATATATTTAATTAAGCTATATACAGACCAAATTAATGTAATATATTAATAATTATATTATAATATAATTATTGTTGTAATATTTAGGAATAAATTAAAAATTAAAGAAATAAAAAAAAAGTATTTCAAATACCATTCAAATACGTCAAAATAAAAAGTATTGAAAAAAGTACCAATTCATACGGAAAAAAAGTATTTGAATATTTTTACTCAAATAGGTACTTTACAACACTGTACACTACATACACAAATTTGTATTGTTTTCGACGAGCTCTCGCTATGTAGGGTCTGCTGTTTAATGTCAATTGACGTATAAACTAACAAGTAACACCCAACGAGTACCTCATCAATATTCATAAATTTGGTTTAATAAATTTGTGCATAATATTTTGGGTTCTTATTTACAATGAATTCCGTTCTCCGGTTGTCTTAATAAATAAGTACCTACTTAGTGAAACACAGTAGGTATTCATAGTGATGTAAATGTATACAATGGTATAAAATCTGTTTAAAACTTTTTTTTTAAGTATTAATTATTTTATTTTCTATTATTATTTTTTTTACATTAAACATTTATTTTATTTATAATTTAGAAAAAAAACCCATAAGAGTAATTTATGTTTATTAAAATTGTTAATTATTACTTTACTTGTTGACTTAGTTATTACTTTTAAATTTAATTTATATAATTTTTCTTATTTGTATTAAAAGGATTCAATTTTCAAATGGGAAATGGACAGTGGTTGAGTAATCAAGTTTAAATTGTATAAAACATTATTATACCATACTTAAATACAACAGTATTACACAAAATTTAATACACGTATAGTACAAGATATAATAGGGTTACCTATAATAAAAATAAAATAAAATATCGTATTTTAACATCACTAGGTATTCCTATATTATAGGCAGTGGTATCGTGAAATAATATTATATTTGCTTTGATATTTTATGTTAAATGTTAATGCATAATATACTTTGATATAGGTAATTCGATTAATAATAATTAGAGCGCGGATTTTTATGCTCTTAAAAGTATCGAAATATGCCATATAATATGCAGTAAAAATCATGAAAATATGCAAAAAAATATGCAAAAAAATCATAAAAATATGTAAAAAATATGCAAGAATTTTTTATTTATTTAAAATTTACAATACAACTTATAATGATTAATTACTTTAACACTTAAGAGGACGCTACAACCGCATGTGTTGTCTCCGTCTTACAAATACAGAACATAGCAAAAACTGTTTT
>NC_042493.1:126032878-126035245 GCF_005508785.2 Acyrthosiphon pisum
TCAAATGGTGACAACTTTTCCACTGCTGAGGCTTATGTTCGTGAAATGGTCAATCGTACTGTCTACGGTTGTTATTGCAAATTGATTGCAGCTGGAAATATTTTCCCATTTTTATCTGAAATTTATTATAATAATAATATTTATGCTAAATTTGGTGTAGATAAATTCCCAGTAAAAAGATTGCATCTAACTAGAAATATTAATAGTGGTCATTTTGATGTTTATTTATCTATTCCTAATATTCATAATGTTACAGTAAATTTAATAACTACTTCAGAGGGCGATTTATCTATTTTTAATAATTTTAGTGAATTTTTTATTATGTACCTTTTAAAATTAGTCGTCCGTCTTGGTCTGCGGCCGTCCGGTTAACGTTGGGCTATAGACATTTTTTATACTTGAGCCCGGCAACGGTAATGTTTGTGTGTAGATTAAACCTCTGGTAAGAAGACAGACTAATTTAGGAATGGTTAAATTTAGTTTTTTTCTATTCATCTGATATTAGTAGGTCTGTTAGATTAGGATATTGTATTAATTGATTATATTAATCCACCATAGGTGGAATATGACAAACTTGGTATAACTTTGATACTTTAGAGTTAAATCATACACCCACGTACAAACAGCACGGGGATTGCCTACCTGATAATATACTGCTGCGAATCAGAATTTTTAATCAGGGAAACGGAAAAGTTAAGATACATTTTGAACACCATACACCGAATATTAAATAACGAATTGAAAAAATTTTCACCATTAAATGAACTATTTCTCCTCAATCGATTTTTGATATTTTTTGTAATTCAAAAACGAATAACCGTAGTTACTTAAGTAACTGTCAATTGACATTTTCACCGAATGCTATATTAGCATTTTCTATAGGTACCTGGTACATATATGGATATATTTTTATATTATATTAATTTTATTTAAACATATTAAAGATAGATACAATAGGTACATAGGCATGATTTAAAAAAAAAAATATGTTTCATTATTCATTAACAATCGGTAAAGAATATTTCTAAAATACACATTTATCCAGGATTATTAAATTATTTAAATAATTTTTCCTAATTATTATAAAGGAATAAGAAATATTTTATTTCAGAAAAATATTAACTTCCGATAGGTACTTCAGTTTGTTTTATTTTTTATCTAATATCAAAAAATTAAAATTTTTATGAACAAGTGTTCAATCATCAGTCTTTAATCTATTGGATTAATTGAAGTTGGTTGACAAGCTCAGTACCGCCTTCCTACGTGTTTACTTATACGGCTATATATAGGTGCAAATGTAAACTTGGCCCGTGGTTACCTTTTTTGTTATAAACTCGGCCCGGAATTTTAGGTAGATAATAAAATAGGTCGATTATAAAATTGGCCCGATTTCTATGAATGTCAATAAAAATTTTATTTGTTGGGTAAAAAATCTTGAATACCTATTAAATACAAGGCTCCTAATATATTGTTACAATGATATTTGAAAAATATTAAAAATCCAGTCATAATTCTTTTTTATAATCATTTAAAGTAAGTTTAAATATTGACAAAATACACATAATACATAAAATTCTTGAAAATTTGCAAATTATTTTGAGTTAGAAATTCATAAAAAAAATTTTTTAAATCTATTATTAGAAAATGGAATTAAAGATTACTCATAGGTTTGTCTACCTTTATCAAAAAAAAAAAAAAAATTCTACAAGCAAATCAAGTTAAATTTTTATGAGCGTTTGGAGTTCATATTTTTACAAGATGGATATTCACTCGATTTCTCGTGTAGTGGTTTTGTTATTTTATTGTAATTCAAAAACAAATAACCGTATTTTACATTTGAGATTTATATCATATAGGTATATGTTTATTTTAAAAATTCCTATATTTGATAAAATTTTAAAAATATTTTGATTTATTTTGACCTGTTTACGTAGGTACAATTTTAAATTTAAATTTTTTCCGTTTTTTTTTCTACAAATATTAATAAAATTCTATTTGTTGGGCCAAAAAGCGTGAAAATTGAATACAAGGCCCCTGATTTATTTCTACAATAGCAATTCAAATTATGTACTTACAAAGCTACTTTTTACAATCACCAAAAAAAAAATGCACGTTCCTACAAATTTACAGCCCTAGTTTTACTCATTATTAACACGGTAGCTGGTAATAGTTGAAACAAAATCAGGAAAGTTATTATTTCTTCGTCCCTATAATCAAATATTTGTGTTATCAATATAAAACCTTCACTAGATCGAATATACACTAGTACAAAATTTGATCGGTTTAATTTTCCCTCCATACACGTAAAATTAATAACAAACATGCACTATTACTTATCAAAAAAAAAAACACAAAATACAAACTCAC
>NC_042493.1:126035345-126035470 GCF_005508785.2 Acyrthosiphon pisum
AGTTTGTAATGAAATAATTTTTCGATCGTTTACTTACACATTTAAATTGTTCAAGATAGTTCAGTAGTCGAAACTTGTAAGTTTAATAATTTTAAATTCATTATTTTTTTTTTTATTATATATTT
>NC_042493.1:126035570-126037115 GCF_005508785.2 Acyrthosiphon pisum
TGTAAAATGTCTCTTTTTGCGGGTGAATAGAAACGGGCCGCATTAGAAAAAAAGATCCAAGAGCCAAAAAATATCAGACTCCCAATCCAAAAGATTTACAAGCGGCCATTCGGTGCATAAATGCACGACAAATGACCTAATCCAAAGGCTGGAAAGTAAATTACTAAAATGTTAATTTTATTTTTATTTTTATTTTGTTTTCTTAATATTTATTGATACAGTTGGTAAATGTTGTTGTATTTTAATAAAAAAAAAAAGAATAGTAAAAGTTGTATACAATTTTTTAAAAATATCAATAATTGTTTCTATTCAACATCTTTTTGCTATAATAGAAAAATGAATGAAAAAGTCATAAATATTTCTAATGTCACCAACTGTCGGATCAATAGAAACAGAGCACTTAAAAAAATATACAAAATTATTTATTGAAAATAAAATTTTTTTGAATCAACAGTTTTTAAGTACTCCGCAAGACCAGTATTTTGATGTACTAATCAACTTTGTAGCCCAAATAGATACGTTTTTATGATACTTCAAAATTCAAAAGTGTTTCTATTCACCCGGTCTTATGGTAATAATAAAATTTTTTTTTTTTATATATTTTTAAGATTTTTTGGTTACAGAATAACCTACTTACGTGGAACCTTTTTGTAAGTTTTCAGTCATAAGTGATAATCGTTTTTTATAAATTTTTAACTAAAATATAATTTTAAAATTTAAAATTTTATAAATTTTATCAAGATTTGATTATAAAAATAAATTATGCCTTTGTATTTTCAATATTTTTGAACTGCTTTTTAAGCAATATATCAAGAGCCTTGTTTAGCCTTTGTCGCTTTTGGCCCAAAAAATAAAATTGTATTGATATTTATAGAAAAAAAAATTAAAAAAATTGAATTTTTCAATTTCAGCGTTACGCGTTCCACCTACATAGTATGAACATTTTCACTTACAACTTGACTAAATAAAGTTTTTTTTTCGATTATCAAAAATGTATACGTTATAATATAAATGTATGGAATTTTATTTTATTAGGAACTACAAAATTATGATATAATATAAGCATTTGATGCATAAAAAGAAAATTAAATATGCACAATTATTATTTATATTATTATTGATACCAAATAAATCAAATAATATTTAATGTGAATAATGATCGATTCTGTTTTTTTTATAAAGGGATATTTTCTTAGCTTACCACTAGTGGTACGTGTACCACAGGTTGAGAGACGCTGCATTAGTGGTATTATCAGTTGATACAAATTTACTTTCAATGTATGTAATCAATTTCAAACCCAAAATTTCCTTTATAACAAGTGTCATGATTACCTAATATGTGTTCACAGCACGGTTAAAGATATACAGGTTAGCTATCGCTGGCCCGCCACTCGGTCAGATTGTGTTACCATTCAGTAGTTCATATTTTCACCACACGCGTAAGGCGCTAGTAGTAAGTAGGGTCATATTTTACTATTGGTAATATTAGTACATCGTAGTATCGGTACATTTCTAGTTGCTACATAATAGAATATTAGAATTTAT
>NC_042493.1:126038445-126039962 GCF_005508785.2 Acyrthosiphon pisum
TTTTACGTATTTGAATACTATTTTTTAAGATATTTACAACACTTTATTTTAAGTAATATGCAACGACAAGTTCAAAATTACATACCTGAATAAAGAAAAGCAGTATAATGCACCAGAAAAGTGAAAACTTTAAACTTTAAATAAGGCCGTGATTTAAACTTTACTGTTGTCCGTTATAACTTAAATACTTGATGTAATAAATTAAATTATCACTATTATAGTCTATAATCTATAACCCTACATGCCACTAGCGCTCTTAAAATGTGGTGAAAATGTATACTAAACCCGTATCGCGTACTGACCGCAGCTGCCATTGCTATTTAGATAGACGATAGCTAACCTGTATATCTTTAACCGTGGTTCACAGTAATTAAATATCATGTGATAAATAAATATCTAGAGATTTCATAAATGAATAGACTGTTTATCATACCCAGTGCCTTTGTGTAGGTAGTGTTTCAAGTGGTACAAAAACACAACATAGTTATACGTTTTTAACATATTTCTTATGAGTCCAACAATAGTTCTAGATTATAAGATTTTGGTTTTTGGTGTAACTCTAAAACAAATAACCGTAGATACATGACATTTTGACTGAATGTTTATATAATTATATTAGCATTTTCTATACACCATAATATTTTCAAAATATTTTGACTTATTTGTTTACGGACATTTTCAGTTTTCAATTTTTTAATTTTTTGTTCTATAAATATAAATACAATTTTATTTGTTAAAAAAGCTTAAACATTTAAATTCTTCTAATGTATTGTTTTAAATACAAATGAAAAATATTAAAAACCCATAGCTTAATTTTTTTATAAGCATTTAAAGTTCAAATATTGACAAAATACGTAAAATTCACGAAAATGTGCAAATTATTTTGAGTTAGAAATTCAAAAAAATTTTTTTGAAAAGTTAAAAATTAATACAAGATTTCTCACGAGTTTATATCCTTTATAAAAAAAAAATGTCTACAAAAAGTCAATTTAAATTTATATGAGCGTTTGAAGTTCATATTATATATTATTTCACTGAATGTTTATTTTATATTTGAATTTCTGAGTGGAACGATGAATGTATTGATTTTACAATGATGTGTGTTTTTTTATTTTTTTTTTTAATTTTTAATTTTTTTTGTGTCTGTACACGATAAGTAGTCGAAGTAATGCTACGATTTTCAACTTCAGTATCTTGTTCGATCAGAAAGTGAATATCGTTGGTGCATTGGGGAGGTCAAAATTTAAATTTCCCATTGGTTTTCAAAAGTGCCGGGAAAACCAAAAGAAAAATTAAGGAAAAACGGGAATTTTTCCGCAAAATCGATTTTTCACAAAATTGAATTTGGTTTCTGGTGTAACTTTAAAAAAATTGACCGTAGATACATGAATTTTGACTGAATGTTTATCTTAGCATCCTTCTATACGCCATAACATTTTCAAAATATTTTGATGTATTTTGAGCTCTTTACGGACATTTTTATTTTCCATTTTTTTTAGTTTTTCTTCTAAAATATC
>NC_042493.1:126041412-126054504 GCF_005508785.2 Acyrthosiphon pisum
AATATTATTCGTGGGTACTTGAAACTTCTAAAGTATACTATTATATATCTATGATAGTACCACGGTTTTTTGTTGATGTATAACGCGTTATAAGTACCTAATAAATATTATGATATGATTAATTTGGAATTTATTATAGGTACCTAATATAATATTATGTCTTATACCTAGACTAACATACCGTCTCCGCTCAGAATCGTTTTTCTTATACAATGATATTATATCATTGAATTCAAATTTAATACCATCCATTATACAGTGACCCACTTGTAACCTACTGTACAGCAGAGCGAAATCCACTTACCCACCTTTTTATCAATAAAACTTTCAAAATATTTTGACTTGTTTTGAATGTTTACTGACAATTTCAAATTTTGATTTTTTAGTTTTTTTTTCTATAAATACCTATCAATAAAGTTTTATTTGTTGGGCCAAAAAGCGTGAAAATTTAATACAAGGCTCCTGATAAATTTTTACAATTGTAGTTGAAAAATATTAAAAATACATAGACACATTTTTTTTATAAGCATCTAAAGTTCGAATTTGGCCGAAATTTATCACATTGAGAATTTACATATTATTAAATAGGCTGAATGTCTTCGCTCAGAATCGTTTTTCTTATACAATGATATGATATCATTGAATTCAAATGTAACACCATCCAATACAGTAACCCACTTGTAACGACTTTACAGCCAACTGTACAGCCGAGCGACCCCCAATTGTCCAACTTTTTTACTTTTGACCTCCCTAATGTTAGGAAGTTTTGTTAAAAAAAAAAAAGTTTATATATTTATATATATTTTATTATATATTAATAAAAATACTCGAACGCTCGTTTTCATATTTAAATTAAGTTTTGAAGTTACAAGACAACATACGTTCTACTGCTTTAATATCCACATCGTGAGTGTATACTTTTGGTATTCGTTTAGTATGTGACCTACTGTACTGGGTACCTATTCGTTTAGTATTTTTAGTCAAAGTAAAAATCATAAAATAATGTAATTTTATTATTACTTATAATTATGTAGTAATACTAATAGATAATAATACAGGATTACATTTAATGATGTCAAAATCATTTAATAAAATATCAGTAAAAAAAATTAAATTTATGAATATTCAATACACATTAAAGCATTCTTGAACTTTTGACATAATAATAATGAGAGACGACATGCACTCCACGTTCACAATATTTTTATTAAACAATAAGAACATATCCTCTAAAATACTAATGTACAATAATAATCATAATAATAATGATAATATCTACCATTTTATATGTAATCATACAATTTTGATAATTTTATTGTTATAACTAAAGTTCGAGTTTATATGGTTTTCTATGTCTTTACTGAGAATATGCTGTCTTGATTTTACTTTCAAGTAGTCAGTTGTCAATTCACATGGAAAATTGATTTATGATCTTTTGTAATGACTGTTATTTGTGTTTGTTGTCCTGAAAAAATTGATTTTCTAGACTTAACACTCTTGAAGTTAATCACAAATTATATAATATATATTAAATATTATGAAAAAAAAAGAGATTGAAAATACCTTTTTTGCTTTTTTTGCAAGATGCCCATCATCATTATTCACACCAGATGGTAATAATTCTTGTGTAACACGTGTTTCTATTCTTTTTTTTGTCATTGGAAGCTCTTTCCAAGGCTCTGAAAAAAAAATGTATAACATTCAGAATTAACACTATGTTTGATTCTTATCTAGCTATTTAATACAAAAAGTTATGGATTATGGATATTGAACATTGAGTAGAACTATCTTTATAAAACTAAAAAATAATGTACAATTTGTAAATGTATAAAAATAAAGGTTGGTAAGTGGATGTCGCTCTGCTATACGGTAGGTTACTTCAATGATATAATATCATTGTATAAGAAAAACGATTCTGAGCGGAGATGGTATGTCAGTCTAGGTATAAGACATACATATTTAGGTATACTTATCTATAGTATTATTAATAATTTTCAAATTAATCAAATTAATCAAAAAATAAATTTTCTTGAAAACAGGTTTTGCGTAAAAATTCCCGTTTTTCCTTAATTTTTCTTTTGTTTTTCACGGCGCTTTTGAAAACAATTGGAAAAATTTTACTTTTGACCCCCCAAAGTACCAACTAGATTCATTTTCCTATCAGAAAAGGTACTGTTGAAGAAAATCCAAACACTTTTACTGTCCTAAAAGGTGATGACAGACACAAAAATAAAAAAAATAAAAATAAAAAAAACACACATCATTGTAAAATCAATACATTCATCGTTTCACTCAGAATCTAAAAACTGATTAATTTTTAGCATACCCATTAAAACTGATACTTTATCGTAATTAATATGATATGGATTGGGCAAATCATATTTTTGGTATTTTGGGCACTTAAAGTGTTGTAAACTAATTATTTCACCAAGAAGTATATCGTTCATCCATTCCACATTAACCACTGGTATTTTTAAAGCTAAAGCTCTATTTATCATTCGACCTTCTAATCTATAAAAACAAATGTAAGTACATTTAATTATTTAGTAGAAAATTATACAATTTTAATTAAATCATATATTAAGACACAATTTATATTTATACTTAATGGTGAAAACCATTTAAAACAATGTTACGCACTTGTAAGACTTAGACAACACATGCGGGTATCACGTCCTCTTAATTTCATTTAGAGTTTTTACTGCATAAAAGACTTATTATTAGGCTAGGGACTTCATGCCCTTAAAAATTTTTAAATATGCATGAACTTATGCCCCGGTTAATCACTAAACATGCTATTAAAATATGCATTAAAAAAAAATCATAATACCTACTGAATAAAACCTTTTTATAATGTAATTTATTGTAATTTATAATAATAATCTTGTACCCATATTAACAAATTATTGATAATTTTCTCTTCCGATTTTTTCCTTCTTACATTGTGTTTTAGTGAATCACGCATATGGTGTACCAATAAGTAACAATGTGAATGATCCGCAAGGAAAACGAACACTAACTTTAAAATATTTATTTTCTATAAATAAAACCATCATACTAATATCTGTCCAGGAAATGTATTTAAAAGTAGGTTTTTTTTATTAAATTATAAAAAAATTGTCAAATATGCACTTATAAATAAAAACTAGTCAAATATGCAAAATATGCAGCTATAAATTTTAAATATAAACTCGCATGGCTATGAAACAAATTTCTATATTACTTAGCTATGTATTTAATTATTATTTAAAAACATGCAAATTCCTAGAAGTCCCTAGCCCTACTTACAATTATACCTTTTTTTCAAAAATATAACAGTTACAAAAAATTTTACACAGAAAAAAACAAATTTATTAAATTGTACCTCTCCATTTTAAGTCTGTAGTAAATTTCAATTACTTTAATATTTTAATCAACTTATTAAGTTTTTTTTCTATCTAATATTATGTCTAATTTAAGTACTATTAGATAATAGGTAATATTCAAAACAATCGTTTAACATATAGTGCAGGGATGGCAAATAGTATTTGTTCAACATGCCAATTTATGACACAATTAAAAATGTGCCACTAATTAAATTTGTTAACTCAGAGAATTTTCGCAAAATATAAATGAAAAATTAATGATAATAATGTAGAAAGCAATCATTAAAAAAATCAACTTTTATCGATTGTTAGAAAAATTTTACTTCATATTACGTGAAAGATTTTTTTTATGTCTGATTAATATGGGCTATTGCTATCAAGGTATAAAGATTTATATAGACACATAAAACTATGAAATTCTTTCGGATGCCATTGAAAATTTCTCGCTTGCCATTTATTTTCCATCCCTGATATAGCGTATTATTATAGGTAACCTCATAAATCTCAAAATTAATATTTGTCTTAAAATATATTTAATACTATTTTTAATACCTGTATAATATGATTATAAAGTGTATTAATAATAAATTCTTACTTCAGAGCAATTACAATGTAAGTACTACTGGAAATTTTATTGTTAACCGTAGCACCAGTAATTTCGACCATTGCTCTAACTTTATAATATTCATTTTTGCTAAAATTAGCAATGGCTATTTGTTTATTTTGGTATGGCAAATTATCTTCACTGAAACATAAAAATATAAAATAATTAATTATTTTGTTTTTTAATCCTGCACAAATCAAGAAAAGGTTTAAGATTTTATAAAACCTAATATCTCTTTATTTTTTTTTTTGAGAATAATTATCATACCTATACAATTGTTAAAATTGAATTTGGATTGTTCTTTAAATAGATCTTTTTTATTCATCTAATAGCTATTAAAGTATTAACCACTATACATATTATAAACTCTATACTCTTTTCAAGTTATGAAACATATTCTTCGGCAACCAGTTTTCGTCAAGCATTAGGCCAGGCAACACCATTTTTCCCCCCACCATTTCAACTATTTTTACACCTGCTATGTAGTATTGCCAAGCACTACGAATAAGTTAGCTGTCGATTATGTTTCTCAAGAGGACATTGCACCCGCATGTGTTGTCTCCGTTTTACAATGTAAAAACACCACATAAAAAAGAGAATTTAAACTGTGCAATATCGTTTTTAAATTTTTTGTTAATGGAGTTTAATGATAATTTAATAAAAAAAATTTGAAACAATAAGAATTTCATATAAGTGATATCAAAAAAAAAAAAAAAAAAATACTATATTGCATAGCCAAAGTTCTTCTTTTTATGTGGTGAAAATTTTGTTAGTTACGACTGTAGCTTTCTAGGTTCTTTACCATGCAAAATAGTTTTTGCTATGTTGTACACTGTAAGATGGAGACAAAACATGCGTCTTCTTAACTTCAACACAGTATAATTAAATATTAGTAATATAATAAATGCAATATTTTCGCCAATAATTTAATCAACCTACCATAATATTAAGAGTAAAATAAATTACTAATTGCAATAAGTTATTAACAATATGTAAGTAAATAAAATATGAAAATATATCTCAGACTGAAAGACCGTATCTGCTCAGATTCGTTTTTGGTATATGGTCAATGATATATCATTATTATAAACCTAACAAACATAATTTTAAGTGCTACAGTGTAAAGTAGTAATTATTATACTAAGTTATCTACAACTTATTTTATTGGTAACTATTTATATTTTTATTCCCAAATAAAAATTAATCAGTTACGACAATAAAATAGGTAATAGACTAAATTTGTATTTATTGCAGTTGTTAGTAAAAACTAGATTGCAAAACAACCAAAATTTAATTTTTGTGAGTGAACTTTGGTTAAATTATTAAGGAAATATAGATTGACCGGGTTTAAATTTATTATTTACTGTAATACATCTATATCTGTATATATCCAGTCACTCTATAAAACTAACTTGAATGTTTGTTGAACAAATGTGTGAATTAGAAATTTCTTAGAGTTAATGACTTCTTATAAAATTTAAAGGTAAGATTATTAATAAAAATAATTATTTCATTTTATAGAGTTTTGATAAAATTGAGGTTTGACTTCACATATTAAAATAAAACAAAACATATTTTACCTGTATGGTATGGGGAAATGATGAACCATCCAAGGTTTCATCATTTTCCCTTCAGCAATTATATCACTGAGCCAGTAATCAGTGACGCATTTTTTATTTTCAGTTAAACCCTGAAAAAATTAATACATCAATAATTATTATAGGTATTTACATAAGATAGAAATATACTATTTTTACTCTAAAAACTTCAACATGTTTTCGGGAGCTACAAATCACATGTGTAATCTTTCTATTAAAACGATATGAAAAGGTTCCACCATGCTCCTGAACACAATGTTCAATAAAATATAAGTGATTGGTTGCTCCTGCTACTTCTCTAAGATCATCGGCAATCAAAAAATGACAATTCAATAGAAAACTATCCGGGGATGCTGCAAATTAAAAAAAAATAAATTGTTGTATTGACTTTAATCTATTTAAACATATATTTTACACGCAATTGGAACTTAAAAGGTATTAAAAGATAAACATTAGTATAATAAGGATGCTATACATTTTTTTAAGAAACTATGTATAAATAAGGTAAAACAGGGATTTGTACCCATTTTTTTGGATTAACTCAAAACTAATAACAGTACCACTTACTTTACCACGTACTTCAAATTTTCACCAAATGTTGATAAGAAATTTAAAAATATTTTGTCTCATTTTGAGCTGTTTATAGCCATGACAAATGTTCAAATTGATAAATAAGGTTCACCACTCTTAAAAAACTTAGGATCATTTTTTAGATAGAATTTAAAATTAAAATGTTACAAAATTTATCAAAATTGCAAAAATTTGCAAACTATTTTGTAGTTAAACAATTATAAAATGTTCAGTTTTTCTAGCTATGGTTTGAAAATGTAAAACAAGCTTTCAAATAAGTAGTCCATACTCTAACCAAAAAATCTAAAAAAATATATAAGCACAATATTTTTTTAAGTTATTAAAATGAAATTAGATGCCTATTTAAACAAAGAATAACAGTTTTTAATTATTTTGTTATAATTTAAAAATATTATTCATAGGTACTTGAAACTTTTTAAGTATAATTAGTATACTTAATACACACAATGCGATTTTCAAATGTCATGTTTTTTAGGCAAATATTAACTCAACTTACTAATAATAGAAACTGTATTAGCAATATATAATATCATAAAATACACTTGGTAATATAGGTTGACAGGCTTTCTTTGCTCAGAATTGCTTTTTGTATACAATGATTTTAAGTAATTTAATTTAGATTTAATACATCCATTACAGTGGCTTACGAGACACTTAAGATGACATCGCACCCGCTATGTTGTCTCGGTCTTACACACTTGCGGCATAGCAAAAACTGTTTTGACGTGAAAAAATGTTTGATGTGACAGTTAATATAAAAATTTAAAAAAATGGTTATCACGAAGGTGCAGGTTGTGCTGTCAGTAAACGGAATTTGTAGAGCCTAGAAGCTCTTTATTATTGAAGGATGACTATTGTACCAACCCATTAGATAAATTGAGATATGATGAAAAAAATCTAGATAATTATATACAAATGACAAAAACATACTACAGATGAGCTGGGATTCGTTTTATCTGGGATATATCATTCTGGCATTGTACTTTATAATAACATTTACTAAAAATATATATATTAGAACAAAGCCACTTAATATTTACCAAAAATATTAATATTTATAAAGTTAATTTAATTTATGTTTATTCAATTAAGCTGATGTGAATCTTATGGTTTTTACTGTAGAATATTATTTTTATCCGGAAAAGGATTTATATTATGTATCTTACGCTGAAACTTAGGAGACTGTATTTGACGTGGAAGCGTATTTTTCCTTCTAGCATTCTGAAATGTATTCATAAATTAATTCAAATAAACATATCAAGTAAATAGTATTTGCTCTTTTTCTTGAATGTCCTTCAGTTTGAAATACTATAAGTTTTTAACACTTATGTTTTCGAATTGAAATTCAAATTGAAGGCCAAACATGTACATTATATATCACACAACGTTATAATTTTTCATTATAAGAAAATATATTATACATATAAAAACTTTAAATGTACCTTTGACGATGTACTTGGTTGTATAAGCTCTATTTCTGATTTTAACTTTTCTATTTCAGATTTTAACTTGCTAAATAATAAATAATATGAAATTAATAAAAAATTGCTGAATTAGACCTATACCTCAGATATTTAAACCGTCGTTGGTGACGCTATGAGCATTTCACTTACATAACTGTTATTTTGGGAACCATTGGCTTCAAATTATTTTGTTTATATCGATATTTTTAGTATGCTCATACAAGTTACTAATGGAAATAAATACGTGAAAAATATCTAATCTATATATAAACTGTCCGTCTTATAACCATCAAATGTCAACAATTACCAGTATTTCAAGCAGTATTTGATCGCCGGGGATTGGTATCAGTTATTTTAGCCAAAACATACCAATATTTCTTCCATCATATGGATCGACCTAGTTATGCAATAATAGTTTTTAAAACTGATTTGGATTAGTTGTAATGTCTACTTATAGATTAGTCAGTCCACTTTTCCCAATTTCGCCCTTCCAACAATAATTAAATGTGAGCGTAACGCTAACACGTCACTAATGATGTGAAAACATTAGCGTCACAAATGACGGGTTAAATTAACATATACAAATATTTATATACTTGAGCTCAACCGAATTCGTTGCCTGGTATTCGTATGCCTCTTTTTGCAATAAAATCCTCTTACTTCGCTCTACGTTAAATTTGTAATCTTCAGATGTACTGTTTTGTATAAAAATAGATTTTATTAAAATTACGTAAAATGTACGTAAAAATATATAGAAGTTTTAAAATTGCATTATCATAAGAACTAACAAGATTACTTACGCTTTTATATTAATCTCATTTAAATATATGGCATTTAGCTTATTAAAAATATTTTGGCTTTCTTTTAAATAATCCTCAGAGGTATTAAGTTTTAATGTGAGGTCATCCATTCTGGACTGGATCTTTATATTGGACATCTCAACATCATTTAATTCCTTGCTAAAACAAAAATTCTAAATTAATTAATTGTAATTTTTTTTTGTTTTAATCATAATTAATACAAATTAATTATTGATAAGTGTTTTTAGGGATTCTGTTATATGAATAGAAACCTTTATATATATATTGTTCATTTATCCTGCTGATTTTTCCTGTGATAAATTATTATTGATTTATTATGTTTTTAATACATTTTATTTTTAATTTTCATTTTAATTTTAATTGTCAATGAATTTTCATGTTCATTAGAAAACCAAACTAAGAATTTTAATTTAAATTATTTTTCTATAAAGTGTAATTTCTTACAAAACATTAAATATTTATATACTCAATTATGTGTATTTAATTTAAATTTTGTATGATTTATTAATATGCCAGACTTCAGTGAGTAAACATAGAAGACCAAATTGTAAATTAGTTTAAGAATTGAAAAGCTTTTAAATTAAGTATATTGATAGTGCCATTATTAAAATTTAAAATAAGTTTTATTTTCAATCAAAATAATTATGAATTAGATTAGTATTGAACATTGATATCCAAGTTGATATACTAAATATATATACTAAGTATATTTTGATTTGTTCAAGTCTTGTTCAACGTGAACTCATTTTTATACAATATTATTTTTATGTATAAAAATATTTACTGTAAAGAGTCCATTTCTTTTGTAGTTTTAACTTTAAACTTTTGACTGCCCGATGGAAAAAGTTTGTATATATCGGTTAGATGGGTTTTACATTTTGGACATGAATGTTCCTTAGACCTTTGGACATACAATAACAAGAAAAATTAAATTTTTTCTTACAATAAGTTTATATTAAAATATTTAGCAATATTAAAAAATGTTTTACCTATACCATTCGTGGATACAACGAAAGTGGAATATGTGCCCACATTCTGTAGAGAAAGTAGATTCTCCTAAAAGTTCATTGCAAAGTGTGCAACAGAACAATCCCTCTAAAAACAAAAAAAGAATTAATTAATTTTAATTCAATTATATATATTCAAAATTATGTATATCATTCAAATTAATTAATATTACTTAAAATATAAAAGTAGCTTATTTCATACATAAGAACATTAGACACAGATGAAACCTTCATAGATTGTAAGTTTTACCATAATATTTTAATATAGTCACTATACATTTTTTCAACAGTAAATTATTTTTTTTTTTGAATAATTAAAACTATCCAATAACACAGGATAAACGGTTTAAAAAATAATTATTGTAACTAAAATAAAAATTATTTTTTATTTATCCCTGGGAAACATAGGCGGTCCAACGGGTGAAGCTTCTGCAGCCTGTGTTGCACCTGACATTTCAACCGTTACATTTTTTTTTTTGGTTGTTATATAATTATTCATATCTCTTAGGTAGGTATATTATAACTATAGTTGTTATTTCATGATTTATTTTTCTGATCAGGAACTCAGTTGTTAGTTGTTAATTTATAGTTCTTATGATAGGCTCATATAGTCTTTAAATCACAATGTAGAGAAGATCTTTTCTACATTGTGATAGACATTATATTACCACTATCAGGGACGTATCCAGGGGGGGATCCACGGGGTCTGTACCCCCCCCCCCCCCGAAATTTTTGTGTACCGTTTATATATATATAAAAAAAAATGTTTTATATCAATTAAGCATAAAAATTGTACTAACATTTATTTCGACCCCCCCAAAATAAAATCCTGGCTACGTGCCTGACCACTATGGCACTGTCTATTCATTAGTAATATCACACACATTATTGAAATTCAAATGTTGTGTATGTTAAACCAAAAAGATATTAACTTCTTATAATTATTATAATCTACCTACCTCAATTCTATAGGTACAAATTCAAATTAACTGTTTATGACCGATTGTGCTTTAAGAATTTTAGATTATTACTCGTTAGCTTTTAAGATTGTTAAATTATTGATATTTATCTTAATTCATCTTATAAGTATGCATAGTATGAAGGAGTTAAAAACTACCTACTTGATTTATTTAAGTCAAAATGTAAAACTAAGACAAAAAGCTGGACATCAGTAATCTCAGTCAATTTCGATGCAAGTACCTATTATGCCTGGTAATATTGTAGGAGAACAAGCTAAGTGTAAAGTGGAAAATGAAAATAATATTCTACATGTCCATTAGCAGTATGCTCATTGTCTTAATTTGGCCTAGCAGATTCTCTATGTGAAAAGGAAAATTCATCGTCTAGTTTGAAAAATAATAGATGTATATTTAATTTTTTTGGAACCTACTATACGATTGATTTATATTTGTATCGAAGGAAGTCCTAAAAGACAAGCTATTTAAGAAAATATAATTGCATCATTCAGTAAGTGTTCAGAAGTGTGTGTGTGTGTGTGTGTGTGTGTGTGTGTGTGTGTGTGTGTGTGTGTGTGTGTGTGTGTGTGTGTGTGTACAATGCAACTGCGTATAAATACAAAATATATTGAAATATACTATAGCGGTATACAAAATAATGACAATAATGAACTGCACTCACCGTTCGATGACTGCATATTGGTACAATTATTACTCGACGAAGATCGGTGACCGCTATGAGTAAATTACGTTACGTAATCCAAAGTCTATAGTACAGTACAATATCGAAAACGGCGCGGCGAATAAACTGTGCAAATCGAATAACTACCTATAAAAATAAAATGAATTGCAAACAGAACGCGTAATCGACAGTTTAGAAACACACCGAATGTGTAGTTAAACCACAGACTAAATGAAAAGTTTTCATTGAAAGCAGATATCAGACTCGGGAGCACGATTAAAGATATACAGGTTGCACACATAGATAATAAAGATATGGATAGGCCATTGAAGCTTATCATGTGTTCATGTATTACTATCAATTTTGAGGTTATATGGGGTAAAATGGTAAATACACCTACTACATTTATCATTAATATAATGCCAAAAACTAGTCAAAACCAAAAGTCATAGGTATATTATATTATTATTATAGTTCCATGTTAGAAATTTAGAATACGAGTATTTCACTAGCTCTAAGTGTAACTGGGGGCCGCTGGACTCGCTGAGAGTGGGTACCGATTTTGGAGACAATGTCGGAATTATAAAAGTCACAACAGTAAAGTTGTAAGACGAAAATTTAGGATTTGTGATAAGGATAAGTGATATGGATTGGAGATAAGGCTTGACGTTTTGACGGGAATGTTTAAAAGTCTAAGCGTCTAGCAATCCGTCACAAACATTGTAAATGGATATGCTGGATACGATCTTCTGTGTTGTTAAAAAGTGTAGAGACGATAGGTGTATTCGATTGTCTAGCTATCAGTCATCAAATCACATAGATAGGCAATCGAATCGTGGACATAATGAGAATCGTATATGACCAGGTAAAAACTTTTTTCTTGTGTAAAAAGTGTAATGTCTAGCTAGTCAGTCGTCTCAAGTCAAAATCGATTAACTTTCAAGTTAGCCACCTAGGTAGGCAATCCGACTTCGAATACTTCCAGATAATGTGCAACAGTAAATCAGGTAGGCAATCCACCTGCTGTGAAAACACTACCACACAACAGCTGAGATACAATTGAGCATAAAACACCTTTTTAGCGATACGATTGAGCCAAATTGTCGGTGTATCAAAGGAAATCGGAATACAAAAGAAAACCTACACGATTGAGCATAAAAATCTCTGCAACGTTACCATTTTCCGTTTTAAGCTATATTATAATATTATACAAAAATATTTATTTAAATAATCATAATAATTCAAAATATAACATATCAATTAATATTCTTTCATAGTCTATGAAATAGTCACATTTCATAAATCTGTTTGATAATAATAATAATAATAATAATAATAGTTATGAAAAGAATAAATTACAAAATTTCGGTCACGTGAATGTGGAAACATCGCATAAAATATTTTATGCTTAATCGTGCTTTACCGTACTCAACAAACGAAATAATTCACGAAAAATACAAACTATAATAATATATACAAGCAACAGTCCTGTAAAGTATTTGAGTAAAAGTATTCAAATACTTTTTTAAGTATTGAATAACTTTTTAAATACTTTCAGCATGAAGTATTTTGAATGGTATTTTAAATACTTTTTTTTTGTATTAAATACTTTTTGGTATTGAATACTTTGGTTTTTTATTTCGAACATTTTATTTTTATTCGAAATAATTGGTTGGAAAAATATTATTGTCAACTACAATAATAGAATAATAGTTTTATTTAATATTCTGTATTTCTGTGTTTGCCGAAGTCCAAAGGTTTGTGAAAACCAGATTTCTAATAAAAGTTATTGAATATTGAATAACAATATTCCCTTTAAAACTGTTACGTACCTACGTATAAATCAATTATGTATAAACTATGTATAGCGTATCGCACGTTCTTAGCAATATCTAACGGATGTAACTAATAGACCATTAGTATATTATATCACGCGGAGATCGTTGCAAAGCATAGTATGAACAATAGAACCATAAAGCATCGTCACACGTATCTCCTCGGGAAT
>NC_042493.1:126055049-126055922 GCF_005508785.2 Acyrthosiphon pisum
TCAACTACGACGAGAGAGATCAAGCAACGAGCATGAATACAGCAATTTTGTAAGCATATTTTATATAACCGTCTCCTTTGGTCTATTGGTCCATCGTATTTAGGGAAAATAATTAAAATATAGAAGGGCGTATTATTAAATTATTATCGAAATTATTATAGAGGGCATTTATTGAAATTATTATTGAAGGGCATTTATTGAAATTATTATTGAAGGGCAATTTATTGAAATTATTATTGAAGATTATTTTGTGAATTATTAAAGGGCATTTATTGATTATTATTGAAGATTATTTTGTGAATTATTAAAGGGCATTTGTTGATTATTATTGAAGATTATTTTGTGAGTTATAAAAGGGCATTTATTGAGATTATTATTGAAGTTATGAATTATTAAAAGGGCATATTATATTGAGAGTTATTGTGAATTATTGAGATTATTGTTGAGATTATATTTATTATTGATTATTGAGGGCATATTATTGAGTTCATCTTATTTAAGTACAACTCCCTTGGAATTAGCTACTCCATTGTATAAAACACGTGTAGATTTTGAAGCCCATGTTTAAAGTCCCTAGCCCATGTTTAAAATCCTTAGCCCATGTTTAAAACGCCTAGCCCAAGTAGAAGCCCCTAGTAGAATTTAAAAGACCAAATTGAATAATATAAATATATATAAAAATTTTAATTGAGATTATCTTAAATGAGATTATATTAATAAAATTAAACGTTAAATATATTAGAGTAAAATATTAAATAAATAAATAAACAAATATTAATGAACAATAGTTCAGAAAATAATGTTAATGACGAATTTGAAACAATAGCATAGAGAATACGGTAGATAGGATAATTGAATATAATCGAAAACGAA
>NC_042493.1:126055972-126057109 GCF_005508785.2 Acyrthosiphon pisum
GACACCCAAAAAAATAAGGTGTCTATATAATTTTCATGGACTCCCGAAATGTTTTAAATTTTTTATACACGTAATTTATGGCTTAATTTGCGTTTTTGGTGACAGTAAGGAACGCTGTCCGCGATTCGACGCAGTCGGATTGCATACCTGATTACGTGACCCAGTCGTCGTCAAACATTGTCTGCTATCCGACGAAGTCGGATTGCCTACTCGGATAACTGAATTGATTGACCTGCTAGACACCTAAAAAATAGGGTGGCTATATGATTTGCATGGACGCCCGTAATGTTTTGAATTATTTTTTCACATAACTTAAGACTTAATTTTGATTTTTTGGTGACAGTAATGAACGTCGTCCGCGATTCGACGCAGTCGGATTGCATACCTGTTGCCGTGACCTGTTCGTCTCAAATAATTGAGGATAACTCGGATAACATACGGTGGCTGTATTATTTGCATGGACTCCCGAAATGTTTTGAATTTTTTTTACACGTAATTTATGACTTAATTTGCGTTTTCGGTGACAGTAAGGAACGCTGTCCGGAATGCCTACTCGGTTAATAGAGGTGAGTGACCTGCTAGACACCTAAAAATATCGCGGCGGCTAAATGATTAGTTAGACCGTCTGCAATATTTAAATTTTGGTGATTTGGTGTTTTCAATGGCAGTAAAAAACTTTGACAGCCATCCGGTTAACTAATTCACCGGTTAGCTAATCCACTATCTTTATCACTAATCTACTTTTCTTATCAAATATCTACCTCCCTTATCACGAATCCATTATCCTTATCACTAATCCACTTTTCGTATCACACAACCACTATCCTTATCACTAATCCACTTTTCTTATCACAGATTTGTAGAGACCACTACTGCTTCCGAAATCGAAAACACTCATGACAAACACCGGGGGGGTTTGGGGGGTCTCCCCCAACGACGCTCGGAGAGCTAGTCCTTATATATAAAGCAGAACCCGAGGGCGCCGCCCGTGTATTAATTCCGTACCAATCCAGAGGAGAATGGAGGGAAAACGGGTCCCCGGCGGCGGCGGAGCCGTCGCTCCGTTATCACTAATTCTTATCACTTTTTGCGATTTTTTTCACGATTTAGATATTTTCGAGTTTACCCCACCGGGGG